>NW_017674713.1:5256-5505 GCF_001879085.1 Nicotiana attenuata | reverse complement strand
GAGGCCCTATGTCTAAAAAATCTCAACTCAGGGATTGGAGCCCTAATGTTGGCAAAAAGGCGACTAGGGAATGGAGGCCCTATGTCTAAAATCTCAACTTTGGGATTGGAGCTCTAATGTTGGCAAAAAGGCGACTAGGGAATGGAGGCCCTATGTATAAAATCTCAACTTAGGGTTGGAGCCATAATGTTGGCAAAAGGCGACTAGGGAATGGAGGCCCTGTGTCTAAAAAATCTCAACTCAGGGATT
>NW_017674713.1:0-337 GCF_001879085.1 Nicotiana attenuata | reverse complement strand
TGGGATTGGAGCCCTAATGTTGGCAAAAAGGCGACTAGGGAATGGAGGCCCTATCTCTAAAATTTCAACTCAGGGATTGGAGCCCTAATGTTGGCAAAGGGCGACTAGGGAATGGAGGCCCTATGCCTAAAAAATCTCAAGTCATGGATTGGAGCCCTAACGTTGGCAAAAAGGCGACTAGGGAATGGAGGCCCTATGTCTAAAATCTCAACTTAGGGTTGGAGCCCTAATGTTGGCAAAAGCGGACTAGGGAATGGAGGCCCTATGTCTAAAAAATCTCAACTCAGGGATTGGAGCCCTAATGTTGGCAAAAAGGCGACTAGGGAATGGAGGCCCT
>NW_017674712.1:77133-87390 GCF_001879085.1 Nicotiana attenuata | reverse complement strand
ATGCTTGGCACAATTGTCAATCAAGATGTGTATATTCGGCAAGGGAAAGTCGTCTTTTGGACTGGCCCGGTTGAGATCCCGGTAGTCGATGCAAATTCTGACCTTCCCATCCTTCTTCGATACTAGCATAATATTGGCTAACCATGTTGGATACTCTACTACCCGGAGGACCTTAGCTTTGACCTGCTTAGTGACTTCTTCCTTGATTTTCAAACTCATGTCTGGCTTGAACTTTCTAAGCTTCTGTTTCACTGGCGGACAAGCCGGATCAGTCGGTAATTTGTGAGCCACAATGGACGTGCTTAGACCAATCATGTCGTCATATGACCATGCGAATATGTCCTCATATTCCTTTAGAAATTTTGTGTACTCTTCCTTCTCAGACGGTGACAAGTGAACGCTGACTTGTGTTTCTTTGATGTTCACTGCATCTCCTAGATTGACGATCTCCGTCTCGTCCAGGTTGGACTTAGGCCTATTCTCAAAATTCTCAACTTCTTTAACGATTTCTTCCGGTATATCATCTTCCTCTGAATCTGTGTCCTTTGTCGCATTGTCTCGTCGCATGTCACAGTCGTTGGTTCATCAAGATAAGTAATAGTAATGTTGTTTGAGTAAATTAATAAGGGAAAATAATAAGAGAGAGATTTGTAAGAAAATTGAAATACTTTAATAAATTCCACAAGTGTTTTGAACATTGGAGCTCTTTCTTGTGAAAAAAGAAAAATGCAAAAAGAAAATAAACTTTAATAAAGCAAAATAGTGCGTAATGCTTTGTCCAGCCTTGCTACCCCGAGGCACGTCGGGCTCTGGCGGTTCTGACGGTCTAGTTGCTGAGGTGTGCTCCTCTGCTCACAGCCTGTATGGAAGGGCCTTCCTCCCCCTCCTCCTCAAAAATGACACAACAGTCCATATCATCATCTTCCAGGAACAAGTTCCTCATCGCTGCTAATGCTTCCTCTTCTTCTGACCCATAGATAACCTCGACTGGTTGAAAAGTCTGCTCTAGACGGGGTATCGGCTGCTCTAATGGATAGTAAGGGCCGCGCCAGGGTGGCGACCAGTCCTTGAATTCTTCCCAGGTATACTCATACCCCAACCCGAAGGTGGTACCATGGTTCTTGAGCTTGATAGGCTTAGCGATTCCTTGGAGGTTTTTGCCAAGTCCTTTGCCAGGTTCATATCCGCTCCAATTCAGTATGCTTTCAATTTTGTTGTTCCACCATTTGTCTTTGTCGACTGCGTTGACCCGCTCGATGTGGTGGTAAGTTTCCCCACCTAATCTTCTTCTTCCTCCAATTGCTGGAATGTTCTGTCGGCTATATATGGGGTTGCTACCGTCACCATGATTGATCACCTCCTGGTGATTCCATTCAAATTTCACTGCCTGATGTAGTGTTGATGCCATGGCCCCGACGGCATGAATCCATGGTCGTCCCAACAGCAGATTGTAAGAAGCCGGCACGTCTATCACTTGAAAATCAACATCAAACTAAGTGGGCCCCATTTGCAAACTTAGGCTAATTTCCCTAATAGTGGACCTCTGAGATCCGTCGAAAGCCTTGACGTTGATGGCCCCATCCTTGATTTCATGCAGCCCTTTTCCCAATGTTCTGAGTGTTACCAGAGGACAAATGTTGAGACTGGACCCCCCATCGACCAGGATTCGGGTGATTAAATAATCTTCGCACTGCACAGTGATGTGCAATGCCTTGTTATGACTCAATCCTTCCGGTGACAGCTCATCCCCGTGAAAGGTGATTTTATGACTCTCCAACACTTGGCCCACCATGTTTGCCATTTCTCCTACAGTGATGTTGCTTGGTACATACGCCTCACTCAATACCTTCAACAAGGCATTCTTGTGTGCATCAAAATTCTGTAATAAAGCCAAGATAGAAATTTGGGACGGTGTTTTGTTCAGCTGGTCAATGACCGAGTATTCCTTGGCTTGTATCTTTCTCCAGAGATCACCGGGTCCAGTTTCAATGATGGCTTGTCGGCCAGAGGTCTGCTTACTCGACTCAGCTAAGTGTTCTGGGGTATAACCCTGCCGGTTCTTGTCATACCCTGCGCTGCAACTGTTTCTCCGAACTTGGCTTTTCCTTTCCTTCTTGCCTCGGCTGTGTAGTCCCATGGTATAGCTTTTGTGTGGAATGGTGTTATGGCTGTCATTGCTACTGGAATAGGCACCCTTGCCTTGGAAGGTAATACAGCAACTTCAAAGGGCTCAGGCGCCTTTGGGGACCCAAACTTGACCTCGATTGGTGTTGGCGTCTTTGCGGAGGCTGGTGCTTCAAACTCAAGCGGTATGGACATGTTCACCTCAGCATCTTCGGAAGGCTAAATTTGGACTACACTCGGGTTAAGAGTGACCGTTGGTTTCTTTGGATCGTCACCTTCCGTGATCAAACCGATTGATCCTTTGGGATCCCAATCATCTTCTATTTCAATCACATGAACACTTCCACCCTTGTGGTCTAGTAGAGGGTAGATGCGGACGTTCGGAGCAGGCTCCTTTGCCACGATAATCTTGCTATCAAATAAAGCCCGGATCTTGTCCTTCAGGGAGCGGCACTCATCAATAGTGTGTCCCTTCATGCCAGAATGGTATGCACAGATTTTGTTTGGGTTAATCCACTGGGAGGGGTTTTCAGGAGTTATGGCAGGGACAGAGGTGACATAACCAGCGGCTTTGAGTCTTTCATACAGCTGGTCAATTGGCTTGGCAATGGCGGTGTATTATTTGGGAGGTCTGCGGTCAAAATTTGGTCGGGGTCTAGGAAAGTTTTGGCGAGTAGGAGGTGATTGATAGTGGGATGGTTGAGTGTTGTAGGCTTGGTAAACTTGTGCGGTTTGGGAATATTTGGGTGAAGTGGGTTGGTATGCGGGAGGTGGAGGTGATTGATAGGTAGGTAGTGGAGCTTGGTAGGAAGGTGCGGGGTAATTTGAGGTAGGTTGATATGTAAGAGGGGGTATTGGGCAGGTTTGGTATTTGATTGGGAATTTTGTTCTCTGTGCAACCATCACGACACTCACATCCCTTTTCTTGGACGTGCCACCAGACTTGTTGGTAGCCTGTAATGCTTCAAAGTTAGTGACCATGCCACTTTTAATACCTTCCTCGATCCTCTCCCCTAGCTTGAATGATGTCAGAGAATTTCTGGCCTTCAATCAGCACCAGCCTTTCCTAGTATTGTGGGTCTTGAGCCCGGACGAAAAACCTGTTCATTTGTTCTTCTTCTAAAGCCGGCCTGACCTTAGCAGCTTCTGATCTCTAACGAGTAGCATACTCGCGGAATGTCTCCGTGGGTTTCTTTTTCAAGTTCTGGATGTAGAATACATCTGGCGCATTCTCCGTGTTGAATCTGAACCTGTCCATGAAATTGGACGCCAAACTTACCCAGTTTGACCACTTCTTCGGGTCTTGGCTAATGTACCAAGACAGCTCATCCCCTTTCAGACTTCTCATAAAGAGCTTCATGCGAACCTTTTCATCCTTTCCTACTCCGACCAGCTTGTCGCAGTATGTCCTCAAATGAACTCTGAGATCCCCGGTGCCATCGAACATTTCGAACTTGGGAGGTTTTTACCCCTCGGGCAGTTCGACATCTGGTTGAATGCAAAGGTCTTCGTAATTCAGTCCTTCGATCCCCTTGCTTCCTTCAATACCCTGAACTCGGCTAGTCAGCTTCTTGAGTTCTGCGGCCAGATTCTTGATAAGAGAGTCTTTGTCATCAGACTCAGGTGTGCTTGAGGCGGGCTGAATGGGGTGTGGTATGGTTTCCACATAGATGGGGGTGTTGTGGTGATGATCATTTGTGGAGTTCAGTGGTTCGGGGATGAGCAGTTGAGTGTTGCTTGAAGTGTGGCATGTGTTGCAGTGGTGATGGGGAGTGGGTTGGTTTTGTGGCTTCGGGATGTTTTGAGGAGGTATGGGATTTTGAGTGTTGGGGAAGCTGATATCCGGGGTAGTGAGGGAAAATGACAAGCTTGCCAAGTTCCGAACTTGGTCCAATTCTTCCTGAAATTTTAATAACTTCTGTTCGAGCTGGGAGGCACTTTCCTTGGAAACCTGAATACCCTGAGAAGTCTCTACCCTTTCAACTGAGCTCTCCTTTTTGATGTTGCTCAAATCTTCCATCTTTCCTTTGTTCTTGTTTCTGATAGGACTCGGAGGAGGAGGAGGAGGCGGAGGACCCTTGGATCTTGTGGAATATGATGACGATGCCAGAGTGCACGAACTAACCTTTGGGGAGGGGAATAAGCAAAAGTAAAAACAAAAGGTAACAAGTTAGTAGGGATCGTGAGAAGAAAATGTTGCAATATTTAAACACATAGTGTAAGAATATAAATCGTGTCCTAAATTGGGAGCCTCGTTGTGCCCGAGGTAGGCCTAGCGACAAGTAAATTTGGAGAACTTAGAATGCTAAATGCCTCATTTTATTGATAAAAAATAAGACGAATCCCAAAACGACACTAAATAACAGGAAATAAAAGTGTCACTAGTGGCCATAGGCCCTATTACATTTGTAAAGCAAAAATAAACTCCTATCTACTTGGTCCCAGAAGGACCTTCCCCAGACTCGGCATTGTTGGCTCCCTCGTACAGTTCTCCCAGCTCGCGCAATCCTAGCAACAAGTAGGCCCTCGCCAGATGTCCGCCTTCATTTCCTTCAGCAACCCGGCAATCTTCAATCCTCTTCAGGAACTTCTTTTCCAGCTCCACTATGCCCCGCTCCAAACAGATCAGTCGTTTGTTGGCGCTGACAGCCATATCTTTCCATTCTCCAATTAGCTTTTGATTGGCTTCTTGTATTTCGCGGTGCTCATTTTCACATTCCCGCATCCTCTTGCGCAATTGGTTGTACTTAACCTGTACTTCAGCCTTTTCGTCGATGACCCTGTGACCTCGAACAAGCCCGGGTTGTCCTAACCCACTATGATCGTCCTCCAACCAGCTTGGATAGTATGGAGTATAACCAGCGTGGTACCTGTCTGGTTCTATGGAATCCTTTCCCATGATGATTTTGCAGTGCCACATATGCTGAGCTTGACACTTGTACGGACTATCGTCAGCCTGGAAGTCAGCCCGGAAATGACTCATCTTGTCGACCCTTGGTATAACCTGCTTCCTGCCTACCTGTCTCGTAACCCGGATAGGGACATATGGGTAGGTCCCTCTTAAACCGATCAGTATCAGAAATGGAGTATCCCTAGATCGTATGATGAATTCTTCAGTAGGGAACCACTCAAACATCCATTGCACCCGATCTTCAGTAAGATTGTCGAAGAGCTCGACCCACTCTCTAGCATTCTCTGGTTGGGCGAACATGTTGGGCATATAATTCATCCACTTTGGGTGATGAAAAACGATATGATCATCCCAGTCTCTACGATGGATTTCCAGCCGGTACTCACCCTTTTGGAGGTGCTCCATGAGCCATAGTTGGAGTAGCAAATTACATCCCTCTAAATGTTTGGCCCCTTGTTGACATCTTTCTAGGGCTCGGTATATTTCTGCAACTATCATTGGCACAAGGCTGAATGGCTGCCCGTTAATTCCTTCCATCAAGGTCTTGGTGACCATGGCCAGTCTGGTATGGATTCTTGCTTTCTTTGTCGGAAAAACTATCATCCCCAAGAAATAGAACATAAACACAAATACCCTTCGGTGGATATGCCCCAATGAGGTGATGGCGAACTCGTCTGGATAGGTAGGTATGATTTGCTATGGCCGTACCTTTCATACAAATGGTCAAAGGGAATGTAAGACTTCTCCAAACATGTCAAGTCGGGATTCTTCTTTAGACCCATCATCTTGAGAAAACCCCTACCCTTACGATTTTCTGGCATTAGCAAACCCGGAGTTTCCCATGGTATCCCAGCCAGTCCTCCTATCTCCTCAAGCAAAGGTGTCATCTCAATGTCTCCGAAGCGGAATACCGACCTATCACAGTCCCAAAACAGAGTTGCAGCTTCTATGATTTTGTTGGTGGATTGAATGTCTAGGAGAGAAGGCAGGTTTCCTAGATACTTCCGGACAAGAGTCTAATCGCTGGAATGAAGATCCTTCCACTAGCTTAGCAATTTGGGGTGAATGTGGGTGACTATGCCGAATCTGGGGACTTCGTGCCTCATTTCTACAAAACAAAAAGGTTAGGCCCCTTTCCCCCACCGGACTCGACTATTTAACATCAATAATTAGCTGCATTTAGTTCTCCAAATGAATGCACAGAACGTGGTAAGGTCCGTTTGGGTTTCAAGAAAATCCAGTGGACTTTGGACAAGGCTATCTTAAAGAGTCATTATGCGGACAACATAACTGACTCGGCTAGGTTTGACCATGATGCATGCACACTTAAATAGAGTAGGGTTTCTATGGGGTTTTAGACTGGTACCCTTGAGCGGACAACTCAAGAGGGAAAGGCGTGGAACCGTCGACTACACCGTTGATCGACTGGTTTTACTGCAAATATGCCTTTGCCGGATTTAGGGGGTGATAATATCGGAAGAGCGCAACCACTCATTATAAGAGTTGCTATGGTCTTTTGTGTGGCACGAGTGGAATATGATGTCGAAAAAATGCAATACAATAATTAACAAATTGTCATGTACTTTCACGTTCATAAAATAATGGTTACAATAATTGCTCGTAATTACAACAGTATTGAAGGAAATCGGTAAAAGAAAGCATTAAAGAAAAGAAACAAAGAACCAAGTCAGTTTCGTAACAGAAAAGATATAAAGACATTAAATAAAGGCAATAAAGAAGCAGTAAAGTCAACATGAAATGGTAAAAGCCTAAAAAAATCCCCAGCAGAGTCGCCATGCAGTCGATGCCCCCTTTTTCTAAAGGCGAAATCGGGTTTACGATATTTGGACGGACAACTCTTTTCCTTTTGGAAATTGGGTTTGAGATTTAGAAGAGTCGCCACCTAATGATTAAGTGCATTAGGACACTAAGAAGGAAATGAAAAAAAGAAGAACCAGAGAATGGGTAAGGGCTTGAAATTATCTCGGGGGGAAGGTGTTAGGCACCCCCCAAGATCCACTAGTGTGGTTCCCAGCCATGCTACGATTGTGACTTTAAATATAAACAATAAATAAACATACAAGACAATTCTCACATAACGATTGCAAGTAGGGGAAGTATAAAAGTTAAATAAACGAGCTGAAATTTGGGACTAGGCAATTTCATAATTTATTTAAAGAATATACAAGTGCAGAGAAATGGGGGGGGGGGGGTCAAATAATTGATACAAATAATCAAACAAAAGGATGAAATGGGGCGGAAATTCGGGAGAGAAAAAAAACAGTACTGGGACATTTGAAGAGAGACTTTCTAAATGATTAAGACAAAGGATAAGGTTTAAAAGAACTGAAAACTGACAATTAAAAATTCTGAAAGAAAGAAGTAAACACATAAAGAGGGAGGGGGTCCTAGGCTTATAAATAACATGGATCACCCACGCAACACCCGATAACCAATTATACACGTGGTGTTATCGCGTGAGCATCATATCCATGGTTACCCTTACCCACCCCGTTGAGGTACTAAAGCGCGGAGTGGTCTCGTTACTTATTGCATGCTACTACTCGCCCCGATCCTATCAGTCCCGGAGGCAGTTGTGACTACTAATCCTAGAGGGAAGGGATATTGGCTTTTGGAGTTTAAAAAGGACAAAATCTAGTGCGACAAACAAAACACATAAGAGCAGTTAAGGGGAAAATACATAGTAGTTAAGGCTCAAATAGGCCTCCTCATTCAAAGCAGAAATGTTTTAGCATGACTTACAAGTACTGGTTAGGTCTTTAATTAAACTTACGTAAAGAGGGGTGACTGATTTATTACATATTTTCAGATAAGAAGTCCGAATTAGGCCTGCCTGCTGATTGTAATTATTAAAGACTGGTATAATTAATTGATTACCTAATGGTTCGCCTAGGTGAAACCTATAGGCATGATATCTAACAAGGTCAAACATACTGATTTTAAAGAAGATTACTGACTTTAAACCAATTCTGCGAATATTAACAACATTATTACTGATTTTAAACTTTACGAATGAATCAGATTTAAACGATTGCTCCTATAGTCATGGATTCTAAGCGTTATTGATTTTAAAACGGTTAACGAATGCAAACTATACTTTAGATGCAGCTGACTAGCCCGATAATCTCACTGATTCAGATGATCTCATTTGTTCTGCTAATCCTAATGAATCAGATTCAGTGGCTAGAATTATTATTTTTGCTATGAATAAGCATGTTATGGCCCCAAATAAAAAGAGTCATGCTCTTCCGGACGACTATTCTATAGAGCACCGTGTGATAAACAGACAACAAGATAGGAATGATCCTAATACTATGAGTGGTCAGGAGGGTATGTGCCTTAGGCTGACAAATAGACTAAGGCACGAGATATGAGACCCATTAATGGAACATGACTTTGTATATATACAGTGTAACCTATATTTTCTTCTGTAAATATTTTTCGATGATGAATATATTTGATATTTTAAGGAGTCATTTATGGAATCTTCTTAGCCTAAGGCATATATTGATTGCTTATTTTTTATTTACTTGTAACCAAGAGTAGCATTCTTACAAATATAAATAATAGTAGATTAATAAATATATAATATATCAACAATTAGCGTATATAAAAAATTAGCAGAAAGAAGCCATTCTTTTTTTTTTTTTTTTAAAAAAAAAATACACATTATAACCGATAATACACAATGCATAATACATGAATAACTTAAAGTCTAAACACTACATAATACATAAATAACAACTTACATAACCAATAAAATCAAGGCAGCTGCGTGGTTCTTAGTCATCACCTATTATTTTTTTCTTCAACTATCAGAATTTATCTTGTAGTCGATTGTTCTCTTATTGAACTTCTTTCAATTTTTCCTTTAACATCTCAACCTCTTTTTGAACATTTTTCTTTAAGTTTCTAGATCTTCTTTTCGTTCTCTCCGATATATTTCTAAAGTTCTTGCGTCACGGATTTGTAGTGTTTATACTGAAAGGGTTCATCATATCACTCTTGAAAACTATTTGATCTTCCATCATTATATATGCATCGAAGAAAACGACAACCAATATATCAGACAACTAAACACGAAAGTATAGATCGATTTGTATGCCATCTTTTACTCTAATCTTAACATAATAAAATGGGCTATATTGATAAATAAATTCACTAAGATAGAATTAGAGTTTTAAACAAACGTCCTGACTCTCAAACAATATACACTACTAGAATTCCTGTAAAAAGCGACCAAAGATTAGCGACCAAATTTGGTCTGTCAAGAAAAGCGACCAAAGTTGGTCGCCAAACTGCCGAAAATAATAAAAAAAATATTTGAAATACTTTAGCGACCATAGTTGGTCGCTATTTGGCCGCAAATTTAGTCAAACTGTTGACTGGACTGGTCAGACTTGCTTGGTCAAAGATATACTGAGATTAGCGACCAATGTTGGTCGCTAAAGTGGGACCCACATAATTTTTTTTAATAATTTTATTATTATTTTATAAAACTTATAAAATATAAATATATATAATTTAAAACTTGCGACCAAAGTTGGTCGCTAACTGAAGGATAAGTTGATAGCGACCAACATTGGTCGCTAACATGGGACCCAGTTATAATATTTTAATAAATATTTAATTTTTTAGAATAAATTATAAAATATAAATAAATATAATTCAAAATTTAGCGACCAAAGTTGGTCGCTTAATGAAATAGAGACCAACCTTGGTCGCCAAGGTGGGACCCAGTTCTAACATTTAATAATTTTTATTATTAATTTAAATATTATATAAAATATAAATAAATCTGATTAAAATTTAGTGACCAAATTTTGTCGCTAAATTAAATTTATCTACTGTTAGTGACCAACTTTGGTCGCTAAATTAAATTCATTTACAGTTGACCAAAGTTGGTCTCTATATGGTCAAAATTAAAAATCACTTTTGTATTTACTATGTAAATAATATAAATGTAAGTCGTTAATACTTTTGTAATACAAGGGATGAATAGTACTACGAAGCGGGCGTGTGTGTCTATATATATAATATATATATACTTACGCTATATTATGCACTAAGTATAAGTGTATTAGGTAATACCGTATCGAATATAGCTCATATATATATATAATATATGTACTTGCGCTATACTATGCACTAAGTATAAGTGTATTAGGTAATACTGTATCGAATATAGCTTATATATATAT
>NW_017674712.1:73346-76346 GCF_001879085.1 Nicotiana attenuata | reverse complement strand
ATTTTTCATATTTTGAGCTAGAGACCACGGATTTGGGCGATTTTTGAAGGGATATTCAAGGAGTTGATTGGGGTAAGTGTTCTTCACTTGATTTTGGTTAAATTCCATGATTGCATCTTGATTTTTATCATCTAAATTGTGATTTGGGGTGAGAAAATTTGGGAAAAAATGGAAGAGTTCTTGAGATACAATTTTGAGGTTTTGAATGTGATTTTGTTGTCGGATTTGAGTAAATTTAGACTCGTGAGTGAATGGGTTTTCTAGTTTTGTGACATTTGCCGGATTTCGAGACGTGGGCCCGGGGGCTGGGATTTAGCCAATTTCGGGAATTGATTCCAATTTAGTAGTTTTTCTTGCGAAATTGGTTCCTTTGGCATATATTTAATGTGTTGTATTATTTGTGGCTAGATTCGGGATGTTTGGAGGCCGGTTCAAGAGGCAAAGGCATCGCGGAGTAGGATTTTGCTCGGATTACTGTAAGTAACAATTGTAAATCTAGTCCTGAGGGTATGAAACCCCAGACATTGTGTCTTGTGACTATTTTAGAGGTGACGCACATGCTAGGTGACGGGCGTGTGGGCGTGCACCGAGGGGATTGTGGCTTGGTCCGTCCCGTAGAGCTGTAAAGTTGAACAACATGCTATTAGCTATATGCTCTCTATTTGTTATGAAAGATTGACTATAAATCATGTTAGAAACCATGTGTAGGCTGTATGTTGGCACTGTTGGGTCCCGTAGGGGCCGCGTTACATGTTGAATTGCCAGTTAAATGCTATTTGTACTCAATCACAATTTTTACTCACATATCATATCTCAGTCTCTGTTATTCTGTTCGATGCATCATGTTATTGCTGTTGGGCTGATTTTTCTGATATTTGAGAGCCCGAGAGACTAGAGAGATTGATGACTGAGTGAGGTCGAGGGCCTGATTGTGAGGATATTTATGGGGTCGGGCTGCACGCCACAGCATGTTTTATTGATTTATGCTTGAGTGAGGCCGAGGGCCTGATTGATTTATGCCATGATAAACTTGTTATAGCGCTTGGGCTGAAGGAGCCCCTCCGGAGTGCATGTACCTACTGATTGCGAGTGCCGAGTGCCAAAATGCTGAGTGAGTTGTGAGGGAATGAGTGACTAGGAGAAATGAGTGATGTGAGGTTGAGTGATTGGAGTACTGAGAGATATTTCCTGAGAGGCAGTATATGATTACATTATTGATGCGCACAGTTGCCTTATATCCATGTTTTGAAAACTATTGAAACTTTTGGGACTGCGAGCGGTACCTCGGGAGAACCCCTATTGTATATTTAATTTTGGGACTACGAGGCAGTACCTCGGGAGATACCCTTTCACATATTTACTTTTGGGACTACGAGGCGGTACCTCGGGAGATCCCCCGTTGCATATTTACTTTTAGGACTACCAGGCAGTACCTCGGGAGATCAAAATGTTGAACAAACTCCTAATGATGAAGCAAAACGTTTTTATGAACAGTTAGAGGAAGCTAGTCGTCCACTACGTAAAGGTCGTCCGCACTCTGAGTTGTCTGTTGCAGTTAGATTACTAAGTATGAAATCTGACTGGAATATTTCTCAAGGAGCCATGGACTCTGTCATTGACCTTATGCGTGAACTAGTTGGCGAGGAAATCGAATTACCTGGTGATTTCTATAAGGCAAAGAGATTAGTTTCTAAGTTAAGACTTTCGTCAATGAGAATTGATTGTTGTGAAGATGGTTGCATGTTATATTATAAAGATGATGCAAATTTAAGCATTTGTAAATTTTGCGGAAAGCCTCGTTTCAAGAGGCTTTCCAGCGGGAAGATGGTCGCTATCAAGGCGATGCATTATTTACCTCTTATAACTAGGCTAAAGAGGTTATATGCGTCGATGAGTTCTGCTCCTCATATGAGATGACACTTTGAAAATAGAAGACCACCTGGTGTTATGTGCCATCCTTCAGATGGAGAAGCTTGGTAGCACTTTGATAGGACATATCCAGATTTTGCTAGTGAACCAAGGAGCATTCGGTTAGGTCTGTGTGCTGATGGCTTCACGCCTTTTTCTGTATCTGCGATATCGTATTCATGTTGGCCTGTCTTTCTTACACCTTATAATCTACCACCCGAGTTGTGCATGACTAGTCCATATATATTCTTAAATTGTATTATCCCCGGTCCACGTAATCCGAAAAGTTTGATAGATGTATATTTGCAACCTTTGATTGATGAGCAAAAACAATTGTGGTACGATGGTGTTGAAACATATGACATATCAACCAAGCAGAATTTCAATTTGCGTGCTAATTTAATGTGGACAATTAATGATTTTCCTGCTTATGGAATGTTGTCTGGGTGGATGACTGCTGGGAAGCTAGCTTGTCCTTACTGCATGGAAAATAGTAAAGCGTTCACTTTGAAACATGGCCGAAAGCAATCATGGTTTGATTGTCATCGTCAATTCTTGCCTGAGGGTCATGAGTTTAGAAGAATGAAAAATACTTTCAAAAAGAATAAACTGGAATATGATTATCCACCTCCGATACTTTCAGGTGATGAAATTTGGGAGAGGGTCCAGAACTTCAGTAAAGTTATTGAAGTTCCATCGCATAGATTCCCCGAATACGGTGTTACTCATAATTGGACCAAACAGAGTATATTTTGGGAGTTGCCTTATTGGAAGGATAATCTTCTCCGTCACAACCTTGATGTCATGCATATTGAGAAGAATTATTTTGACAATTTGTTCAACACGGTGATGGATGTTAAAGGTAAGACAAAGGATAACCCGAAGGCTAGAATGGACTTACAAGAATATTGCAGGCGGCCTGAATTACACTTGCAGACAGCAAACAATGGTAAGTTATTCAAGCCCAAAGCAAGTTACACATTCACTTTGGAGGAAAGACGGCAGATTTGTGATTGGGTAACGAAATTGAAGATGCCTGGGGTTATGCGTCCAATTTTGGGAAAAAAGTTGATATGGAGGTAGGGAAGTTGA
>NW_017674712.1:53525-72793 GCF_001879085.1 Nicotiana attenuata | reverse complement strand
TTGGGCCGTCAGATGAACCAAGATGAGCTATTCAAGGAGACTCATATTGTGAAGAAGAAGAAAGAGGCGGATGAAGAAAGGTGGGTCGAGGGACGAGCCTCGACTGTACATGTAAGTTTTCACTTTTCATTAAGTATTTCATTTACTTTTATATAAATTTTGAAATACTAATTCAATTTACTTTTTCTTATAGGATCGCTTCAGAGTTGAAACTGAGGAATTCATACGCAGCCAGCCACCTAATGAGTCGGGCGCGCCATTCAAACTTTCGGCCGAGGATGTTGAAAGACTATGGACGCGGGCTGCAGGCGGTCCAAAATGGGGGAAGGTATACGGCCTTCCTACTAAGACATTCCATCGCTATATGTGTGGAATGCAAGGAATAGGGACTTCCTCGCAAGCCGAGCAACTTGATGGGGAGAGCCTCTCCGCTATGCGGGAGACTGTGACAAAGCTCACATCCGAGCTAGAAGCGTCCAAGGAAAGAGAAAAGCTTAGAGATGCTCAGTACATTGGCGTGGTCGCTCAGTGCCAGGGCATGCAAGAGCAGATCAAAAATCTCCTAGCTGGATCTTTTTCGATTCCCCGGTCTTGGCCATCATCGCCAGAGGTTGCCCGTCCCCGTGCTCGTTCGTCCCGTCCTCCAAGTGGCCGTTCCTCCCGTCCTCCCCGTGATCATTCTTCCCATCATCGACAAATAGACCCTTCTCAATACCGTGATGATGATGAAACTTCATCAGAGGGTGATGATAATGATGTACCAAACAATCAATGAATTTTAGACAATTTGAACTAGACAAATACAATTTGTTTTCCATTGGGTTGTAATAAGAGTTAACTTAGTTTGGTAGTTCTATTGAAATTTACACTTTCTTGGTTTTAATGTAGCTTTTAATGTTGTTTTTGTGTTGTTGTTGTTGTTGTTGTTGTTGGGTTGTTGTTTGGTATTCTTATTGGAATTGTTGTTTGAATTGTTGTTGTTGTTGCTTGTTAGGGTTTTGGTATGACTGGCAGGTGGTGTAGCTGCCAAAACAGGCAGTTTCTGCCAAAATAATACACAGAAAAGCGACCAACTTTGGTCTCTATTTGGTCGCTTTTCACGTTCAAAATAAATAAATTTCTGGAGAATAGCGACCAACATTGGTCGCTATTTACCCAGATTTCTACAAAAAGCGACCAAACTTGGTCGCTATTTCATTAAAAAAATAAAATTTCTGGTGATATAGCGACCAAAGTTGGTCGCTAAAGTATAAAAAATAAATTAAATTCATGTATTTAGGGACCAAAGTTGGTCGCTAGTTTAATAAAATAAATAAATTATTGAATAAAAAAGCGACCAACCTGGTCTCTAGTTTCCAGATTTTAAAATATAATATTTGGATTAGAGACCAAAGTTGGTCGCTTCTTAATGATTAATAATAAATAAATAAAAAAAGTATTTTATATTTAGAGACCAACTTTGGTCGCCAAATTTATATTATTAAATTAATAAAGCGACCAAAGTTGGTCTCTATAGTCAATATCCGGAATATTTGGTCCATTTAGCTTAGAGACCAAAGTTGGCCGCTAATTAGCGACCAACTTTGGTCCCTAAATAAAAGAGACCATCAATATAGCTACCAGGTCCGTTTGGTCGCTTTTTGGTCGCTTTTTAGCCTAAAACCGACCAACTCTGGTCGCTTTTTGCGGTCGCTTTTAGGCGGATTTCTAGTAGTGATATTAAAAAAACGAATAACGAATCCGGCCGGCTATTTGTATAAATGTCATTTTTTCTTTTTCGAAACAGTCTGATCCATACAGTTTTGAAATAAATGCAGGTGATGAGCCCCATGCAATCTATATACATGGCCGGTTCACCTTCCTCTAACATGATCAATTAAGAGAGTCCGCTCCCAATATTTTTTTTTTTTTATCAAAACTTAGGTGACCATAACAGTAGTTGGATATTACAAAATTTAGGTCAAGGACGGTGAACAATATTCATAAGTGTTACAACTAATTTCCACCCATAAAGAATGAAATGAAAAATAAAAAAATAAAAAATTGGAACATGCAAACATGAATACTAAATAATTTTTTTTACAATATCATATTTGCCCTCCCTCCTCCTCATGTCTTAGTACTTCGAAGAAGAAAAATTCTTTATTTGGATCTGAAAGTTCTTTAATTCACTGGATCCGATCGATCCATGTATAATACAAATAAAAAATGGGTTAACCGGCAGATAATATGAATATCCATGTTATCCATGGTCTTTTGAATATGATCACTTTTGGAAGAATTCTTAATCTCTTTTTCAAACGGATCTTATACATATTTGATCCACTTTTAAAAAGTTCATTATCCAACCTATTTTTAGTGAATAATATAGATAGATAACTATAATTTATTTATTCATTTTGCCACCACTAATCTGAATAATGATCTTATTTTACAGTTATATTAAAAGATAATAGAGATTAGAATTATAGATACTAGAAAAGTTTGAACTTAAAATGTTGATTTTAACCTTAAATGAATCACTCGCAAATTAAAAGATTGATTTTAACATTACATGAGTCAGTTGCAAAATTAAAAGGTTGATTTAAACTTTGAAAAAAAGGACAGTTCGGTGCAATAAGCTCCCACTATATGCGGGATCCGGGGAAGGACCGGACCATAAGAGTCTATTGTACGAAACCTTATCCTGCATTTCATCAAGAAACTTTTCACGGCTCGAACCTGTAACCTTTGAAGTTCTCTATAATCAGTTCTTTTGGGAAGGTGGGTGCTGGTAAGAAAGGTCAAGGCTCACGAGGGAAGTTTCCAAATTTAGGCTGGACTTGATCACATAATACTTCTCTCCTAATTTAGACTTCCCAAATCAAGATTAGAGGCCACTAACCTGTCATCTTAATTGTTAAAAAATAAAATAAACAAAACGTATCGTAATTGTCTTTTGCATTCCATGCAATTATCTTGGTCATGTCGTGATCCCTTAAATTTAGGACATGATTAGACGTGAAAAACTCTCCTATAATCCAATTCCACTTAGTCGAATGTTGATAGTTACACTCTTTTTCTTTTCTTTTTTATATTGCAAAATAAATAAATAACATCTTCCTAAGTATATGTTAAAACAATTTAATTTTAAATGTTCTCATCTAAATCTAAATGATATGTTTTTATAATCATTAAAAGTGTCGTATCATATATAAGATCACAAGTTCTAAAAGTATTTTTGGTATTGTCTCAAAAGTTCTTTTTTTCGTTAAATTCTATATCGGATAAAATATCTTATACAAAATGAAACAAATAAAGTCAAAGTTCAAGCCACATAGCAAAGATGTGGGCAAGACAACCCAAATATAGTTGCCCATGCTTCTCAGGCGACCGCTCTAAAGTATATACTTCCTCCTTTTATTTTTACTTGTCCATTATATTAAAAATATATTTTTACTTTTACTTACCTATTTTAGCAATTCAAGAAAAAAAAATACTTTTTTGTTTTACCTTTTTATTAATCTAAATCCCCAGATCATTCTCAATATTAAAATGCAACCATTATTATGAGTACAAATTAATTGGCGCAATTATATTCACAGGTCAACGACCGTCATTCGGTTGGAAAATGAAAAAGTACGCGAGGTGACGAGGGGGTACACGACCTATATGTGGTATTTGACCGGTTTCAAGTATCTAAAATCTTTCCATGCCTTTAATTGAGGTGTCATAATCTGTGATATCTTTCATCGCTAGTCTACTCTTACATGCTTTACTTGTCGTTGTTAGCACTTGTTCTTCCTCTTACCCTGTTATTGTGCACTTAAATGCTTTAGTTGTAAGTTGTTGTCGTTCCTTATTATCTTGTGACCTCTTANTTTCCAGATTTTAAAATATAATATTTGGATTAGAGACCAAAGTTGGTCGCTTCTTAATGATTAATAATAAATAAATAAAAAAAGTATTTTATATTTAGAGATCAACTTTGGTCGCCAAATTTATATTATTAAATTAATAAAGCGACCAAAGTTGGTTTCTATAGTCAATATCCGGAATATTTGGTCCATTTAGCTTAGAGACCAAAGTTGGTCGCTAATTAGCGACCAACTTTGGTCCCTAAATAAAAGAGACCATCAATATAGCTACCAGGTCCGTTTGGTCGCTTTTTGGTCGCTTTTTAGCCTAAAAGCGACCAACTCTGGTCGCTTTTTGCGGTCGCTTTTAGGCGGATTTCTAGTAGTGATAAAACATTGGTTATAGAACCTAAGTCACCGTCTTACATAAAATTAACAATACTTTTCTCATTAACCAGTCTTTCTCATATTAATCTTCTTTCATGAATAAATATGGAACTGGAAAATGCAACGATAACTGGAAAAGGCCCAAGTTTATTGAAAATAATCTTCTTCTCTTCTTTTTAGTTGTAGCTAGAACCAAGAACAAAAACAAATTCAGATTTTTTCTGACATCAATCGATTCGTCACCTCCCAATTTGAGAGATTGAAGCCCAATTGTCTTTTTATAGTATAATAGAAAAGCTATGTAAGCTTCACTTAGTTTTGACTAGCAACTGCAAACTCTCTAGGCGTCACTTAGTTTTGTAAGCTTTTCTAGCGAGGTGCTTGTTGCTGTGAATTTTTTTCTTAATTTTGTTTTTACCAAACATTTCAAAATTGAGTCCTTTTGAGGCATTGTGTATATTAGTCAACTAGTAAATTTGATCGCGCTTCGCGTGGTTGTCGAATGCCTCGGTGAATTTACGAACTTATCCTTTTCTAATACCCGAATATAAGAGTAAATTTCAAATCATACGAGTATTTACATGCATATGCAACAGATTTTCTCCACATATATATGAATTATCATTTATTGAATCCATCATGAAAATAATGTTGGTATTACTGTGTTCAAAATCAGAAAAGTAAACAAACGTTAGTTCAATAAACAAAACGTAAAATAATTCCGAGCCCACTGAATACACAATGTGTCCTTAAGGAATTTAATCCCCTCACTGTTGCCCAAGGTATACGGATTAATTTCTCCCAGGATAGAACGGAATAGCTATTCTGTGATAGGGGCACTTCAAATCACAGAACTTCAGCGAACTCAACAAACGGAGCAAATCACACTTGACACTTATGTTTATTTAAAAAATAATGCAACAATGTAGAAAAGAGGGGAGAAGATTTCAGATTTTTACATGTCTGATTTCATGTCTCAAAAATGAGGCCAAGCCTCTAAATATATAGACAAAGGAAGGGTGACATGGAGAGGTGCAATCTAAAAGGTGCCTCTTCCATTTCCCATTCACACCCTTAATAAAAACGCAACAATCCCCCACATGAATGGGGAATGGTCATATGAGGAAAAAAACATGCATGAAAATACTGTGTGATTCACAAATAAAGATTAATCGCATCTGGATAAGTTGGTTTCCCATGGTTAAAGCATACGCGTTAGCCATGAATTCTCAACTCTTTGAGAGCCAGAAGAAATGCATTTGTTATATAAATTTCTTTTCTTCGTTCAATATGGGACGAAGTTCCTTTGTGGAGGAACATTTTAAAATTTTCATTGCCGTTCATATTCCAGTAACACCACTTATCCAAGAAAAAATCCAATAATATAATAACAAGTTTATTGTTTGTAAAAGTAAAAAAGTTGATTTTGTGGGATGTCTAGACCACTAAATAGAGATTCTTATTTCATGCTCAATTTATAACAAACTGAAATTATATGCTTTAGTTCCGGCTTCCGTTTCCCACTTTATAGATTTAGTACATTGTTCACGAGTCAGTTGGACCAACTTTGAAGCTTGATTTGTAAAAATGAACAGAAGACAGTAATTTTCTGTATTGTACAAAGAGTGATTTTTGGTTCATCTTTTCAGACTCTTGGAACTCTCTTCTTTATTCTTTTTGCTTTTCTTTTTCCTTCGCTCTGCCTCCTGAGTCCTGCCACATCCTTTTCTGTCGGGTAAACAAATAACCTTGTGTAGAACCTTTTACCTCTGTTTCGATTGTTTCAAGTGAATGTTCGCTAAAGAATATGACATGAAGACCCCGACGGTTCATCTGTTCGCAGAGACTATTATTTTTCCTTTAAATTATAAAAAAATAAAAAATAACAAAGACGGAAAGGATAAAAAGGGAATATAAAAGGGTAAGAAAAGCTGATATCGTAATTATTTCTCGGGGTTAAATGACTACTTCTCTTATTTAAAAGTATCATAGTAATATAGGAGAAAGAACATATAAAAGCTCCTTTAATTACCAAAAAAAAAAAGACCATATAAAGGCTATTATTTATATTTGGGATGCGGAAGTTCGGATAGAGAAAAGGAATACGGTATATTTCTTTGGTTTGGTGTAAATATAGTCTGGGGATAATTTTTACCAAATAAACAGAAACGCCTGGTGTGAATTGAATGCAGTAATTATTATTTGAAGATAACAGTTTTATCATTTTGTTATTACTCAAATTTTATTAAAAGGATAAAATAAAACAATCCAATTGGACCTCCGCAAACTGGTCTTCTAAGTAATCTCGGCTCAATCAGATCAGTCTCTTATAGCAGAAATTTTAATCTTTATTAATGAAGGGCAAAATAATTTAAAGAGCAGTTTCATTCATCTTACTTCTTTTGCTTGTTTGACTTATTTCCCCGCCTTATTAAATCACGTTGCATTTTCATATTTGCTATGCGGGTAAAAATTATTTTGATCCCCCAACTTTATCTTAAAAAATCAAACTCCTCCTCCAACATTAAACAATAAACATTCTGCTCCTCGAAACTTAATTATATTTTTAAAATGCTTATTTTATCCTCAATTTTATCAGCCTTGGTCGACTTCTTTACCTTTTTAATATCACAATATTTTTCTTAATTAATGTTATGAATTTACCTATAGCAAATAATTTTCTAAAAAAATAAAAGTTATAATCAACTATATATAATTTATTGAAATTGAATAATGAAAAAAATGGACACAATTCAAAAAAAATAGAATGAAAGATCTTGTTAATATCAATAAAATAAAAGGTAGACAGTAATATAAAAAATAATAATTAAAAATAAAGTTATATATATACATATATGTGTGTGTGTAATAAAGAATATAAGGGAAAGTAAAACTTAAATATAGTAACAATAAAAAAGAATAATGATAAATTTTGTTACAAATTCATAAAAGTAGTATTTCAGTTAAATTTTATTGAGCTTTAATTATAAAATTTGTAATGAGATATTTAGCTAAGTGTTTTTACCAATTTAAGTATAATAAAAAAAATCTATGCATAGAGGAGGAAATATCAAGGGTAAAATAGACAATGCACATAATTGGAGGAGCAAATTTCTGTTGTTTAATATTGGAGGAGGAGTTTGATTTTTAAGGTAAACTCGAGGAATCAAAATGATTTTCACCCTTCGATACTTTCCTTCTTCTCTTTTTCTTCTTCTTTTTTTTTTTTTTTTTTTTTTTTTTTTTTTTTTTTTTTTTTTTTTTTTTTTGCGGAAGGTGATACAGTCCTCATAAAGGAGAATTATTCATTTTTCTATTCGTTTTGCATTCTTTAGAATAATATGAATTTGATTGGAAATCCTCAAATACCATATAGTATTAATTATAGGTCCACGTAGAATTTTGTTTTGGATCACAATAAAACCGTCAAAGTTTAACATATACATATATACAGCACAATTCCTCAACAACATGCATAAGATAAAAAATAATAGTAGAAGATATTTAAAATAAATATAAATTTTCTTAACCCTTAATTTCTTTTGAATTAAATGTATGAACTCTCACCATGGTTACGCAAAGGGCGATACCTCGAACGAAATGGCCAAAGAGAAGCTGCAATTTGTCCAAGTCTGAAGCAACGCCGCTGTCTATTGATCCCTTCTTCAAGACAATCATCCGAAGTATCCATTTGAGTTTCAGAAGAAACCGGCAACGGATTTCGACAAACCGGGCAAGAATTATGAAGCCTTAACCAAGGCACAATGCAATCGGAATGGTATATATGTTTGCATGGCAACTCTCTTGCTTCTCCGCCTATTTTGAACTTTTCCTTACAAACAGGACATTCTGAATCATCCCTTAAGTGTTCTGGCGTAATCACCACTGTCGGAATTGAATTTATGATTGGCTCTGGTGCCGGTGCTGGACCTGGTCGATCATTTTCAGTTAACTCTTCTATTAGGTTTTCAAGGCCTGGACCTGTAAAGTAATCTCTGTCGTTCACTCCTGAAGGTGGACCTAGCTGCCTTTCTCCTAGTCGATTAGGTCCACCGGAAGAATATTCTCCGGCTGGCCGAAGAATAATCCATGAACGTGGACGTGCTAGAATTCCACTTTCCGGAGTCCATTCATCCGTGTCATTACTTAGAAATGAGTATCGTCTTCTTGGCCTTAGCCAGGAGTCTCGTGTTCTGCGTTGTTCACGTGTAGGCCTGATAGAATCAGGCGGTACTATGGTTTCTGTCCCGTCCGATCGTCGAAAAATGGGAACTGCATTGCCACTGCTAGATCTGTTGAACAAATTAGGATCAAGCATGAGAGTTAGAGCTTCAAGAATTCTAGCTTCTGGGGAAGGATCAAATGCAGTGAAGTCCAAGATTTGTCTAGCGTTTGTCTCTTCGATTTCGCAAAGGAAGTGGCCGAAACATCGAGGACAAACTATCTCCGAAGGGTTTTCCGGCGATATTCTGACAGTGCGATGGCATTCATAACACCAGTAACGCCGGAAGTTCCTGATCCCATTATTAGGGTTTTCTCTTGAGGACATGATGTTTGGTAAAAGATTTAGTTTTCGGGGAAATATATTGAGATTCTATGAACAGAAACAAGATCATGGGTTAGATTTATATTATATGTAAAGATGATTTTTGTAAAGAGAAAAACAAAAGCATTGGAGAACAAGAATGGGATTAGAGGAAAAGGGATGGCTTTTGGTATGCAGAGAAAGCGATTCTAGTTTCATTTGTTAGTTTTTTTTCTGCTTCTTTTTGAAGAAAAGCATCACCCTATAGCGGCTATGCTTGTCAATAGTTTTGTTTATTTTAAGCAAATTCCAATAGGAGGGATGGGAAGGAGATCTCGTCTAAATTCTATTCAGTTTCATTCAATGTATATTGACCGTGCAAATTTGTTTGTAAAACACCTTGTCATTAGGGCTGCTAATCACGCGGATTGGGCGGTTATTTACTCTTAACGGTTTGGCTTTTCGTTTATCGGCTTTTAAATGTATTAATCCGCTAGCCACCCGATAAGATATCGGGCAGATTGGTATCGGTTTAGCTCTTATCGGGCGGTTTATCGGCCTAATTCAATCTATATTGCGTGCATCAATTGTTTGCTAACAACCTAGCATTCAAATTCAGAAATCGAAATTACACATTGAGTCAAGACATACATGTCTGTTAACGCCTACATAAGAATGATGTAATGTGTCATGTGTTGGAGAGTGAAAAAAGCAGAACACATTGTACATTGTAGGCTACATTAACTGAAGATAAACTGAATGAGTTGATTCATTACCTTTCCAACATTTCCATTGATAAAGATGTTACTGCAATTGAGATCTCTATGAATAACACAAGGGTCATAAGTGTGTAGATAATCCAATCCCTATAGTATTTGCCTAGACCACTTCTTCAACGCCTTAATCGAAACATGACGATGCTTGATCACGCCCAACTATGCCCTCTAAAAAGGACTCTGCGGACGTTGCAAATATAACCCGAGTATTACGCCCAGGGTCGAATCCACAGAGAGTTAACCTATCAATCACTATCTTTAGACCCACTAAACTCTTCAGAACCAGTTTCCCAGATGTTTGAATTACAGTTGAAGGTCGCTTTACTAACTACAATTGCAAGTAAATTAAACAGCTGTAAATTCAAATGCTAAGGTTGTAAACAATGATGAGAAGAAGCTAAGACAATGATTTCCCCTATTGAAAGAATCCTTCTGTTATGCTCATACAAATTTACCAACACATCTCTATCAATCATGAACGTTCATCTTACCGTAAATCTCTCCCGAGTAATCACAATAATATACTAATTGCACTCTCCCGAGATACATTAGCTTACTTTATTTCGCACAATTCACTTTAGATTACACCCAAGGCTTCGTTATCCCTAATCCCGCCTTTAAACCCGCAATTATAGATTTCTCTTATACTTTGGGAGTGGTGTTGTTCAACAATAACCTAAATATGCACTCTTTTCCAAGTTATGCACACTAAATAGGCACAGCTAATTGAGGATCCTGTCAATTAACTACAACAAGCACAAGTTGAACAAATAGAGATTGAAACTAGCAATTTGTATTCACATAAACAAGATGTTCATCCCCCAATAGGTTCCATCAAAGCCTTAGACAAAGGATTTAGCTACTCATGGCTATGGAAAAACAAATTAAGATAGAATTCATCACAATTAGCAAAAACAAAGAGAAGAAACAAAGAACTTGATGATCCAAATCCCTCCTTGCCTCTTGCCTCTCTATTTCTTGCTTTAGCCTATGAAAACCCTTAATTCTTTGACCTTGGGCGAGCTTGACTTTATATAGGTTAAGTAGGTTTCTTTCCAGATTTCCAATTTTACCCCAACTAGCTCTTTTTCGGACCGGCACCGCGCGACTTCGCTCGCCTTTCGCGCGGTTTTCGCGCGCCCTTTCTGTCTCAGCTTGTAACACGCGCGAACTCTGCGCGACTTCGCGCGGTCTTCGCGTGCCTGGGGCTTGATTTCTTCCAATTTTTTGTCTTGTTCTTGCACGTACTCAACTCTGAGGGATCGTTTTTTTGCCCATAAATCATTCCAATAACCTCTTGAAAGCATCATATAAGCTCCTCACCCTGCAATGTACACAAATCACAATTAGAGCCTATTTTTCATCAAATAACCATATTATGTCATTGAAATGTAATTAAACGGAAGCATAAACAATAGCTAAATCGCCTAGATTTCGCCTATTATCAACACCCCACACTTAATTCATTGCTAGTCCTCGAGCAATCAAATTATACCCTCTATAGAATCCTTCACTCAACCATTTCCCTTAACGCATTACACCTAGAACAATGTGCATACATTCCACCTAGCAGTGAACAATCCTAGCCTCAAAGCCGACTCTCAAGTGCCATGCAATATTCACACTTCCTCAAAGTACTCTACACAGATGTCAAGACTTGCTTTTCCGTCACGAATCATATGCCCTCACAATCACATCAACAAAAACTGAATTCAATCCACACATTTGAGTCATACACTCACATATATCAATGAAAGCACTCACTCTCACAAAAGAAGTCACATGCATGCAATTGGTACCATAGGCTTGCCCTTAGTGTAAATCTCTACTAATGTAGGCTAGCTCGACCCAAAATCAATTAGGACTTTGTTATGGTTGTAATGTGGGCTAAGGGACGGGTAGGATATATTTAGGAATAGTGACTCAACCTCCTAAGCACTTTAACACATCACATGAGCAATTTTTCAGCGCAAATTCTTCAACCCACTTCTCATTCACAAACAAATTCATCATACAAATACTCCCTTCTTCTTTAAGCACTCTATTAATTCATATCCACTAGCGGGAGCAAGACACAATGTATTCATCTTTTTTTTTTTTAGTTTATTCTTCTTGTCACTCAATTTCCGCTAGTGGTGTATTCGTTTACAACACAAGTGAACCATTCATCCTTTTATTGGTTCCACTCAAAAGCCACCCCACACTTATTTCCTCCTTACTTCTGTTATAGCTCCTCTCACAATTAAAGTGCTTTAAGAGGAAAAGGGATCAAAACAATGTCAATTAAGAATAAAAAGGGTATAGGCTTGTAATGTGGGTGCCAAATAAAAGTCTATAGGCTCAAAAGGGTTAACTAGGGATAGATTTTATTTGTGGTAAGCAATTAAGCTCAAAAAGATCAAAGAAAGCCTAAAATCATCTTTCAAACCGAGCATAGCCTTAAATTTCGCTCCAACTCACATACCGGGCAAGTTCTAGACACAAGTACAATACATAGACTATACAAAAACTCACCACTCATGGCATATGACTCATTCAGATCAGCTCATCAAGACACTCCGTTACGAGCATTCAATTTAGTAACAAACATACAAATTAAGGCGCCTTCAGTGAGATTCAACAATTAGGACTAAGCGTTACACTCTAGGGTCTATAGTGTTCAGGTGTGTCAACGCTATGGGTTCTCTTTCAAATTATAGCTCGTAGCCCATCACCCTAATCCACAAATCAAAAAAAAGAAAGAAAACAAAAATAAAAACTACCTATGCCCGGTTCAAGTTAAACCCTTGGAAAAGAACCGCGGCCTAAAGAAAAACCAAGGGGGAGTTGCTACACTACTTAAGAAAGAAAAAAGAATAAAAAATCTTTTTGGTTTTTTTTTTCCTTCTAGACTCACTTCCCTCAAGAAAATCGTCTAAAAAGATCCGTCATCAGGAAGAGCCTACAATTTTTCAGTTTTTTTTATTTTATTTTTATTTTTTTCTTCGACTCAGTTCCTCAAGAACCCCGTCGAAAGGGATCCGTCGTCGGGAAGAGCCACCTATCTATTGTAAACTAATGATTACTACTTTCTACCAACACTATCAACGTCAAAAAGTACAAAACAAGATAAAACCTAACAAGCAATTCATACACATACATACATACATACAACGAAGTACCCCACCCCACACTTAAAGATAAAGACATGTCCCCATGGCTTAAATTTTAAAAGAGCAGTGAGGTAAAGAGACTTCCCTGGAGCTTCACTCTTGGTCGGAAACCGTTTCGGGGTTGACGTGGCACGCACGCCCCAAAGCTCGCAACCAACCCATGAACTTCTTTTCCGACTTGACTTGTCGGTCAACTATCTCATCCACACGATTGCCCAACTCAGTCATTGATGAGCGTAGTCCAGCCACCTCCTGGTCCAATGCTGTGAACCTGGACACCCTGGCAGTCCCTGAAGAGGACGCTGCTCCTGACGGTGCTGCTGGTGCTGGCTCCTCCATGTGTTCATCCGCGTCCTCCGACGATGCATCAGAACCACTCTCATCCCTTCCTCCTGCCGCTGCCGCTGGGGCTGGTTCCGTGGTGTTCTTGCCAGGTCGGATTATGTGGCGTTTTTTTCAGCAGCCCGTCCACACGATATTTCGGGCACTTGCACTTGCCGGCAAAGCTTAGTCACCAAGGAGGGGAAAAAGAAACCATACTGGCGTAGGGGGCACCGGATAAACATCTCATCGTGAATCACTTTGGCCATGTCGAAGGGCAGACCCTGGACGAAACACCAAATCAATCCAGCGCGGGGTCCATTCACCTCCGTAGTATTTTTGGAGGGGATGAGGCGACTGTTAATCACATATAGCCAGCACTTCGCCTCTGTAGTTAAAACGGAGGAGTGGAACTTCTCACCGCGGTCCAGCCACTCCACCGTTCTTCCAGGTACGCAAATTGAGTCAAAGAAGCGATTCCACTTGGCGTTTGTTGGGTGTTTGGACCACTCATAAAAATCCGTATTGTCAGGCAGAGGGTCAGGCAATTGATATGCATTACGTATTGCCTCAACGGAGGCATCCACCGCCTTGTGGCGCACCGTGACCACATTGTCCACATGGTCAGGCAGATTGGCATAAAATTCTCGAACGACCATGACATTAGCCTCCCCTGGCTCATCAATGAAGAACTGCAGACCCCGCTCCATCAACTCCGAATACATATGTGGGCAGCGTGCCTGGACCAAACGGAGGTCAATACCCCTCTCCGGAATTGGCTTTTTGGCGGCCTTCTCCGTAAAACGGGTGGGCTCCCCAGGCAGAATAGTGCGCGAAGTGGGCGCGAAGTCGCGCACCTGGGCGTTTATTTTTGCAATTTTTTTTTTTTGCTCCTGGTTAATGGTCCTTTCGCACGCCCTTCGTCGCCTGTATTTGTTAGTATGTTACAACTCAAAATCAAACACTACTACTATCGTTGGGTTGCCTCCCAACCAGCGCCTTATTTAACGTCGTGGCACGACGGTTACAACAATTCAATGGGTTGCCTCCCATCCAGCGCCTGATTTAACGTCGCGGCACGACTCAGATGAGCGCAATTAAGGCTCGCTCGACCTCTGTGGTTCATTCAAGTGCAGCTCAGACATTTCCTTAGGCTCGCTCATACCACGTATAATTTCAATCGCTGACCATTGACTCTAAATGTACGAGAGTCATTCTCAGCGGCAACTTCCACAGCTCCTGACGGGAAAACTTCAACTACTCGAAATGGTCCAGACCATCGTGACTTAAGCTTACCCGGGAACAACCTCAGTCTTGAGTTGTAGAGCAATACCATGTCCCCAGGTTTGAAAATTCGCTCAATGATGTTCTGATCGTGTAGCCTCTTCATTCTCTCCTTGTACGGCCTTGTTCTCTCAAAAGCATGATACCGGAATTCCTCGAGCTCATGCAATTCAGTGACCCTTGACGTGCCCGCAGCTTCCATGTCTAGGTTTAGCTGTTTCAGTGCCCACCACGCTTTATGCTCAAGTTCTACAAGTAGGTGACAGTCCTTCCCAAACACCAACTTGTAGGGTGACATACCAATTGGTGTCTTGAAAGCTGTTCTGTAAGCCCAAAGTGCATCATCTAGCTTCTCGCCCAATCAGTTCTTGTGGCGTTCACTGTTTTTGTCAGTACACTCTTGATCTCTCTGTTGGATACCTCAACCTGTCCACTAGTCTGCGGGTGGTACGGAGTAGCCACCTTGTGCCGCACATCATACTTAGCCAAACAACTTTTCAAAAGCCCTATTGCAGAAGTGAGTGCCTCCGTCGCTGATAATTGCGCGTGGTATCCCAAAGCGGGTGAATATGTTCTTCTTTAGAAACCCAACCACCACTTTTGCATCATTGGTGGGTACCGCTGCAGCTTCTACCCACTTGAACACATAGTCTACAACAACAAGAATGTACTTATTGCCATAGGAACTGACGAAGGGACCCATGAAATCTATCCCCCAGACGTCAAACACTTCCACCTCTTGNTCACCAAGAAGGTGCCGGTTGAACTCATATCTCTCAATTCCACGGCTCCATGAGGTTTCACGCTTACCACAAAAAAAGGGCCCGACTAACGAGATTTAAGCTTTCCAGGAAAAAGTTTCAATCTCGAATTGAACAAAAGAACTTCTTGCCCTGGCTCGAACTCTCGAAATTGAATGTGCTTGTCATGCCACCTCTTAGTCTTCTCTTTGTACAATTTGGCATTCTCATATGCCTGAAATCGAAACTCCTCGAGCTCATCTAGTTGCAGCAACCTCTTCTCTCCAGCCAAATCCCCATCCATATTCAACTTCTTTATTGCCCAATAGGCCTTGTGCTCAAGCTCGACGGGCAAGTGACATGCCTTCCCATACACTAATCTATACGGAGAAGCACCTATGGGAGTTTTGTATGTTGTTCGGTACGCCCACAATGCATCGTCTAACTTCCCGGACCAATCTTTTCTATTGGCACTCACTGTTTTCTCAAGAATTGCTTGACCTCTCGGTTTGAAACCTCCACTTGACCACTCGTCTGTGGGTGATAGGCAGTGGAGACCTTATGCTTGACCCCATACTTTGCAAGGACATTGTTCAACAGTTTATTGCAGAAATGCGTACCTCCATCACTGATCAACACTCTGGGAGTTCCAAAACGGGTGAAGATGTGCTTCTTGACAAAGCTTACCACCACCTTTGCATCATTAGTGGGAAGAGCAATGGCCTCCACCCACTTAGACACGTAGTCAACTGCCACCAAGATGTACCTATGTCCGTTAGCGTGTGGAAACGGTCCCATGAAGTCAATTCCCCAAACATCGAAAAGCTCTACAACCAGAATATTTTGCAGCGGCATCTCGTGCTTCTTCGTGATCGTTCCGGTTCTTTGGCACCTGTCACACATTTTAACAAAGGCGTGTGCATCCCTAAACAACTTTGGCCAATAGAAACCTGATTGCAGCACTTTCTGAGCGGTCCTGTCTCCACCGTGATGACCCCCGTATGGTGAGGCGTGATAGCTATGAAGTATGGAGCTCATTTCCTCCTCAGGAACACACCTCCGCACCAACTGATCTGCACAGAGCTTGTATAAGAATGGCTCATCCCACATGTAGAGTCTCACGTCATGCAAGAACCTTCTTCTATTGTCTGGTGTCAATTCTGGTGGTGTCACCCCACTTGCAATGAAGTTAACATAATCTGCATACCACGGGGCTGTGCTTGAGGTGATTGCCAATAACTGCTCATCAGGGAATGTTTCTTTGATTGCACCCCCTTCAGCCACATGGTTCCGATTTTTTAATCTGGACAAGTGATCAGCTACTTGATTCTCTGTTCCTTTACGATCTCGGATCTCTAAATCAAACTCTTGCAACAGTAGGACCCACCGAATCAGTCTCGGCTTGGCATCCTTTTTCTCAAACAGGTACCTGATGGCTGAATGATCTATGTAGACGATGACTTTGGTCCCCACAAGATACGCCCGGAACTTGTCAAACGCCCACACCACAGCAAGCAACTCTTTTTCAGTGACGGTGTAGTTCATCTGAGCTGGATTCAGAGTTTTGCTCGCATAGTAGATGGAGTGAAAGATCTTGTTTCTCCTTTGCCCCAAGACAGCTCCAATAGCCAAGTCGCTCGCGTCGCACGTCAATTCAAATGGTTGCTCCCAATCCGGAGCAATTATGATTGGTGCAATCACCAACCTGCCCTTCAGCTCCTCGAATGCCTTCAGACAGGCATCATCAAAATTAAAGGCGACATCCTTCTCAAGCAGCCTGTACAAGGGAGAGGAAATTTTCGAGAAATCTTTAATAAAACGACGATAAAAACCTGCATGCCCAAGAAACTGCGGATGCCTTTGACAGATATCGGTGGAGGCAATTTTTCAATCGCTTCCACCTTTGCCTTGTCCACCTACAAACCATTTTTGGACACCTTGTGTCCCAAAACTATACCTTCACGTACCATGAAATGGCACTTTTCCCAGTTTAGTACCAAGTTAGTCTCTTCACGCCTAGCAAGGACTTTATCGAGGTTCATTAAGCAGCTATCAAAAGAACGTCCGAAAACAGAAAAATCATCCATGAATACTTCTAAAAACCTCTCGACCATGTCAGTAAAAATGGCCATCATACACCTTTGAAAAGTCGCAGGTGCGTTACAAAGACCACAGGGCATTCTCTTGAACGCATACGTTCCATAAGGACACGTAAAAGTGGTCTTTTCTTGGTCCTCGGGGGCTATAGCAATCTGATTATACCCCGAGTAACCATCCAAGAAGCAGTAGTACTCCTGGCCAGCTAATCTATCAAGCATTTGGTCAATGAAGGGGAGGGGAAAGTGGTCCTTCCGGGTGGCATTGTTCAATTTTCTATAATCAATGCAAATTCTCCACCCAGTGATAGTTCTTGTAGGGATTAAATCATTATTCTCATTAACTACCACGGTCATCCCCCCCTTTCTTGGGGACACATTGAACGGGGCTTACCCATTTGCTGTCAGAGATAGGAAATACAATACCTGCATCAAGCCACTTAATCACTTCTTTTCTTACCACCTCTTTCATGATTGGATTGAGTCGGCGTTGTTGCTCAACACTGGGCTTATGTCTATCCTCCATGAGGATTTTGTGCATGCAAAAGGCTGGACGGTGCCCTTAATGTCAGACATCGTCCACCCAAGTGCACGTTTGTGCTCACGTAGCACTCTCAACAGCTTTTCTTCCTGCAATTTAGGCAAGTCAGAGGAAACAATAACAGGTAGGGTGTCAGAGTCACCCAAATAAGCATATTGCAGGTGAGATGGGAGAGGTTTAAGCTCCAATTTTGGGGCTTCCTCAATTGACGGCTTTGGAGGAGGTCCCTCTGGCCTGTTCAAGGGTTCAAATGGGTGTATCCCATGCATGTATGCACAATATGTATCAAGGATGCGCATCATCTCCTCAACCTCCTCATCAATCCCCAAGTTATCGAACAACGTAAGTGCTTTCTCTAGAGAATCGTCTAGATAAACACTCGCATCACAAATGTGCTCATCAACCTCAACGACAGATATCATTGAGAGCTCCTCATAGTGACGGGAAAGTTGGATTGCTTTGTAGACATTGAAAACTGCTTCCTCATCATCTACCCTCAATATCATCTTTCCCTCTCTCACTTTTATAATCGCATCACCAGTAGCCAAGAGAGGTCGCCCCAATATGATTGGGACAAGTTCATCCGCCTCATAATCGAGGATAATGAAATCGGCAGGGAAGATAAATTTCCCAATCTGCAGCAACACATCTTTAATCACCCCCTCAGGGTGTGCTATCGACCTATCAGCCAGCTGTAACAGCACAGTAGTTGGCCTTGGGGCTCCCAGACCCAATTGTTTGAACAAAGACAGGGGCATCAAATTTATGCTTGCCCCCAAATCACAAAGAGCACGACCCACATCAATATTACCAATGCGCACAGGAATCGTAAAGCTGCCAGGATCCTTAAGCTTTTGAGGGAGCTTATTTTGAACCCTAGAAGTGCACTCCTCAGTAAGTGCAACTGTCTCAAATTCAGTCAATCTCCTCTTATGAGCCACTATGTCTTTTATGTACTTAGCATATTTTGGAATTTCGTGGAGCACATCAACCAGTGGAATATTCAATTGAACCTGGCTCAACATGGAGAGGAATTTTCTGAACATGCGATCATCATTCTTCTTTTGCAATCTTTGAGGGAAAGGTAGTGGTGGCCTTGGGGCCTCTACTGGCTCTAGAATTTCAGCAGTCTTCTTTGGCTCGTTTGTCACCTTGGGGATCAACTCCCCCTCAGGTACAGGCTTATCTTCCCTTTTCTTTGGCACCTCCTCAAGCTCTCTCCCGTTTCTAAGTGCAATGGCATTCACTTGTGAATTCTTCTCTGTATCACTGGGGAGAACGCCTGCAGGTCTAGTGTTTTGATTAGTTGCTAACTGCCCCATCTGCCTCTCAAGATTTCTGAAATCAGTTCTGAGCTGCTGATTGTCAATCAACAACTTCTTTAACAGTTCATTGGTGCTCTCTTCCATTTGCTGGGGAGGTCTCTGAGGCTGATTGAAACCCCCTTGTGGTCTAGGCTAATTTTGATTCTGCTGATTTCCACCCCATGAGAAGTTGGAATGATTCCTCCAATTTGAGTTGTAAGAATTCCCGTATTGTGCATGCTGATTTGGTGGACCTCTATTCTGCTGCCCCACATAGTATATGGATTCAGGATTCGTGGGGCACAT
>NW_017674712.1:38568-52821 GCF_001879085.1 Nicotiana attenuata | reverse complement strand
GGGTCTTCATGACGTAGCCTAAAAATTGCCCTGTGGACTGGATCAACTTCACCATGTATTGTTTCAGCTCAAAGTGCCCAGCGATGTCAGGCTTCACGATAGCCTGAGTCATATTAGCCAGACTGGGCCTTGCGGCTTTAATCACGGCACGTTCCTCATTACCTGCCATCTCAATTGGCTGTGGTTAAACTACGATGTCCAACTCTTTTTCAATTCTGGTCCTAGCGTCCACCTCCCTCCTTAATCTGTGAAGTGTTCGTTCAATTTCGGGATCGAGGGGAAGGAGATTGTTTGCGCTTCTGCTTCTTCGCATTCAATAGGAAATCCTGTATTAGCACAAACAAAGTGAACTGAGAGTTAAAACTCGAATAAATAAATAATAAAGCTCAATTCAGTCAAGTAGCTAATTTCTAAGTCACCGGCAACGGCGCCAAAAACTTGTTGCGACCAAAAAATACTCACGCAAGTGCACGTGATCGTCAAGTAATAGAGTAGTGAGTAGAGTATCGTTCTCACGAAGACTTGTGATCAACTATTGACTGATTCCAACCCAATTACTTTATCTATCCAAGATATTCTTCACAAAATAAAGATGTAATTATTTTACTATCTAAATTATCAAGAATTAATCTAACTAGAGCAATTAACCAAACGAATAGCAATTCCAAGTAACAAACAGTAGGAGAGAATATTCCAGGGTCACGGGCTAGTTAACAATCTTGTTGTGTTCTTAGCTTAAAATGACTAATCGATTTATCTGGGTTATTGATTGACAGGGTTTATATTACTCATAAGAATCTGTCGAGTTCTTACTCGCCTATTCAAGTTAACTCAATGCCTATATGTCTATGTAATTAAGATTAACAAGAACGCATTTACAATTCCTGTATTTTAACCAAGCAAGGCAATTGGGTATATGTCTATCCCAATTGCAAATCCGCTCCCCGAGGCCCGGGTTCAAGAACTTGCTCTATTTAATTCTATATGCAACCTAAAGTTCCCACTTTCGAGTTCAACTCTAGATTCGTAGATAATATTTCACTGTTAGCTACTCAGCAAAACAATTAACAGCAGAATTAAATAAACAACCCAAGATGATAAACCAACTTTGTCAAATTAAACCTCAAACAACAACATTCATGTTTTACCCATGACCCTAGAACAATGGGTTTTAGCTACTCATACTGGTGTTCATCATAAATAGATTCAATTTCATCACAATTAGCAAAAACAAAGAGAAGAAACAAAGAACTTGATGATCCAAATCCCTTCTTGCCTCTTGCCTCTCTATTTCTTGCTTTAGCCTATGAAAACCTTGATGATTTGACCTTGGGCGAGCTTGACTTTATATAGGTTAAGTGGGTTTCTTTCCAGATTTTCAATTTTACCCCTAACTAGCTCTTTTCCGGACGGCACCTGCGCGAACTCTGCGCGACTTCGCGCAACTTTCGCGCACCCTTTCTGTCTCAGCTTATAACATGCGCGAACTCTGCGCGACTTCGCGCAATCTTCGCGCACCTGGAGCTTGATTTCTTTCAAATTTTTCGTCTTGTTCTTGCACGCACTCAACTCCGAGGGCTCGTTTTTTTTGCCCATAAATCATTCCAATAACCTCTTGAAAGCATCATATAAGCTCCTCACCCTGCAATGTACACAAATCACAATTAGAGCCTATTTTTCATCAAATAACTATATTATGTTATTGAAATGTAATTAAGCGGAAGCATAAATAATAGCTAAACCACCTAGATTTCGCCTATTATCAGTAAAGAAGATTTATGGAGGCCATGTATTGAGTTGCTTCTTCAGTAATTCATATATCCATAATTTTAGTGTAACTTCTCACCTTATCTTATCAAAAAATATATATATCTCAAATTCTGAATTTTTTCAGTTCAGTTGGAAGGTCCATTGTAGCTCGGTTGAGCATATTTATTGTGACTGCATGTTTAGCAAATTTTTTGAGATTCTTTATTTTTCTAATCAGACCACCTACATTTTTACTAGTATCTACGAGTTTTGCAAGAAGAATAATATGAGAGAATTTAAGTATAAAATGATAATATAGCCAAAAAGGTTTGAGGTAATATACAAAACTGCAAGTGCAGACCGGAACTTGACAATGCGGACATTGTTGTTTTTTCCATCATAACTTCAACATCAAGCAAAGAATCAATGACCACATCGGACATGTGAATTTCTTTAACACCTCGCCCACTTTACCTTCAGAAAATGGAAAAAAAATCAAAGGTAAAAGATAATCATCCAACAAAAGATATACTAAGAAAAAAATAAAAAAACTCACAGGAAAACTCTCTTGAACTACGATCCACATCCAAGGCAGGGGTTAAGTGCATAAAATCTCCACATATCTTTTCAGATTGACCCAATCTTGAAAATTAGATAATGACTCAACAAGTGCCCCCCCTCCCCCCCTCAAACATGTATCAACTAAAGATAATGTTTTAAAAGACTTTTTTTGAGACTCGCTCGCTCCCGGGAGGAGTACTATCAAAATGCCTTAAGGCTCACGGGTGAGGTTTAGTTTTGTGAAGCTTATTGTCATAGCCCGCCGCATCATCAGCCACGTAGGTGTCACTTGGCATATATTTTAAGCTTCCTTTGGCAATTCTCCTGTGTTCTAGCATTCCCTTAGCGATCTTTAGAGTAATAAGGCTGACTTGGCATAGCAAGAATGTGAGCAGGTTATGCAAGATCGTGAGCGAGTTGTCAAGTACCGCGTGTTTACTTAGTCAAAGACTAAGGAGGTGATAACGTGGTATTAGAGCAAAGGTTATGACTAAAGGAATGTTAGAAAGAATACAAGAGATTTCTAGAAGGAAGCTTTGTACCATGCATGGTCGGAATTACCAAGAGCTTGGTACTTGCAAAAGAGACCAATGTGAAGGTCCCTACGCGAAAGCAGTATGGCCAGGGGCGGACCTAGTGTATAGATTACGGGTTTCCGGGAACCCAGTAACTCTTGCGTAGACCCTGTATTTATATTAAGAAATTCACCAAATATTGATAAATATCTTACTGTGAACCCAATTATTATTGCATATTAATCTGAAATTATGGTAGGAACCCATAAGCCTCAAATCCTGGATCCGCCTCTGAGTATGGCGGTGCACAGGACGCACGCGAGATGGAAGACTTACTTTGAAGGATGGACAAGTACTTTGAGGTAGTCAACTGGGACTCCTATATCATAATTTAGCAAATCTTAACATATTGAGATAATTCATATGGATAACAACGAAATACAAGGCATCCACAACCTAACAACTTATAAAAATCTGTCTTTGTTGGTTTTATAGTATTGAAAATAATCAAAGTATGATAGCACCAGTTGTAGACATACTATTAATTTGGACATAACAAAATATTTTAGTTTGGCCAATGATGCCTTATTTGAGTTTAATGTTTAGGTATCAAGTTTTTCGAGATAGTTTATCAATGCTCACATCTTATGTACAAGAAATCTAAAACTCTTTTCTCTGATAAGAAGCTCAGCCTCGAAATTTTAGTCTTTTTTCATAAAAACCAGAGTACTAAGAGGGATTCAGAATGCATACAACGACTGCAAATATATTTTGTTGGTCATTATGTGGTCAAGGCCCATGGATGTTATGAATACAAGGATAAACGGGGGAGTGGCTTTTCTTGATCCTTTTTCCTTTTTTTTTTAATGATTTGATGTCCATCTCGCAAAATGTACGTGGAGATATAGACATGGAACCTGCTATGGATTTGGTTTGGATTTCAAGAAAGTTCTATGGTAAGTTTCTTTTCATTTTTCTTTGTAAATCTTTTGTGAAAAAAGCATTTTAATTTGATTATTTCTTTTTCATTTTCTGGAGGCAATTGGAGCAAGGTTTGAAAGAAATTAGTCCAGAGCTGTCATTGCCGATTTGGGTGATACTGGAGTTATGATGGCAGCGGATAACACTATCCGCTTTATTACATCAAGCGTTTTTGGTTACTATCATTTTTATTTTTAGATTCTTATACTTTTCTTCTTGTAGATACTGTTGAAAATATAACTCCTTTGGTTTCTAACCTAATGGATCTCAAGATCTTGTTTGATCTGCAATCCAGGAGCATTTGTCTATGATGATAGCACTAATCTTCCAGATGAAGCACTTCTCTACTTAGAGTTGTTCGAGTTTGATCACTCAGACATTCAGGATTTCAAATATAAATTTCTTCCTTTTTTAGAAAATGCGAAAGAGTGAAGCAAATAACATGTTTGCGAGATGTTTATTGAGGTCTGATTCATGGTTAATGCTTACCAGGAGGTTGCATGATGCACGCATTAAATATTTCAGAGACAAGTAATATAGTTGCAGGAGTTGAAAAAAGAGGGTAAAGCAGAATCAGAAGGAACGATAAAGTAAGATCAAAGAGGCAGCAGGAGAAATATAGAGATAACGGGAGCGTATAAAAACAACATTTTCGGACTAGGATAATTGAATAGGAATCAAGAATTACTATTCTTATAGAATGACTAGGAGTTAATAAATTACTTTGTCACAAAGAAACCTAGTGTCACGATCCAATTTCCACTATAGGCCGTGATGGCACCCAACGTCGTCGCTAGGCAAGCCTACAGTGAACTACCCATTTAGTTTCTCATTTTAATATTTTTTAAGTCTTTGATTTTTATTTAAATGTGGAAACAAATAGTAAATGAGCCTGGTAATGTAAATCATTAACTAAATGGGGAAGTAAGGTAGTGAGTTAAATAATCCAAACCCATGAATGTCTACTAGAATTTCCAAAACCCGGTGTCACAAGTGCACGAGTATCTAGTAGAATATACAAAACTCCCTAAGAACTACTGTCCGAAACAAAATAGACAGGAATGATAAAAACATGACAAGAGAAGGCTCTGAGTGCTGCATAACGGAGCATGGGAAGGCAGCTCCCCATTAAGCCTCTGGGTAATGCGGATACGCGCCCAGACGAACTCCAGATGCACCTGCCTCAGAACCTGCACAATATGTACAAGATTATAGCATGAGTACATAAATTACATGTACCCAATAAGTATCTAATATAACCTCGAAGAAGTAGTGACGAGGGGTGGACTTCGACCCTTACTAGTGGGCAATATACATAATGTACAAGATTATTTAACATGCATAAAAAACAACATCAATAATGGAATAAGAGGCAATAATTAAATGACCATTTATCAAATAACAATTAAAAATCCCCAAATATCACATAAAATTCTCAACACGTAAGGGCTTAACAGCGTTATAAATCCTCAAATCATGACAGACATATTAAGTAAAATCGGACTCCGAGTGACAACACGCACGAGTTATGGCGAGGTTGTAAGGCCCGATCCATAATATTCGTGTACATACACTATCGAGGTCGTACGGTCCGATCCATGGATGCATCCCATAATATATATATATATATATATATATATATATATATATATATATATATATATATATATATATGGTCCGATCCATAGGAATAGAGAGACGTTTCGAATTTGAGTTTCATATTTACAACTCCGAGGTAAACCCATGAAAGTATATACTTCCCATCAATAATTAAACATTTCGCCAACTCTCTAAGTAATGAAGCTCAATTTAACATGATCTTCAACCAAGTCTTTACTTATTAACACGAGCAATTAAACTAGCAAGTTGAGTCCAAATAGTGCAAGTAATAGCATAAAGGCTTATGTCTACCCGGACATAACATGAATTTTAGCTGCGCACGAACTCTCGTCACTTTGTGCATATGTAGCACCCACAATTAGTAGCAAATAAAAATGTAAACACCTATGGGGTTAATTTCCTCTTACAAGGTTAGGCAAGAGACTTATCTCATTCCCAAGTCCACTTTTCGATCCACAAATCACTCCAAAAGCCTCAAGTCGTTGCCAAACAATCCAAAACTAGTCAAATATTGTACAAACTAATCAATAATTGTTTAAAAGTTCATAATATAACTATTAAAGTGGTTACCCAACCCAATTTGGAATATGGGTGGGTATAGTTTGGGCAAACCCAAAATCTAAACCGAAATTCAAATTTTTTAGATTTTTGGTTTGGATTTTTGGATTATGGATTAGATTTTGGATTTAGTTTTTATTATTTTTGGATTTTGGATTGGATATTGGAATTGATACTTAGGTTTTTTGGATATCCGAAAATTTAAAATTTTAATACTTGTTATGAATAGAATTGTAATTAGAGTGAATGTCTATCTTTTAGAGAGTTTTCCTTTGTGGCCAAGTCATTTTTCCCCTATAAATAGAGGGGTCTTACCCCATTGTAAATCATCCCAAAATTTAATAAGACTTACTCTCTCTTTCTCTGCAATATTGTTCTTCTTCTTTTATTGTTTCATTACACGTTATCAGCACGAGACTCTACCGTCTCAAGAAGCTCTTTGAGAAGATTAAGGTATAATTTTTCTCCTCTTTTTAATTATGACTGACATTATGAAAAGAAAGTTCGTTGCCCTTGAAATTTCGGGCAAGAACTATATGACGTGGGTGTTCGATGCTGAAATCCATTTAGATGCAATGGGTCTTGGAGACGCCCTTAAAGACAAAAATAAAGCATCCACCCAAGACTGTGCTAAGGCCTTGATTTTATTGCGGCATCACCTTGATGAAGGGTTGAAAATAGAATATCTCATAGTCAAAGAGCCACTTGTTTTGTGGAATGGTTTAAAGGAAAGATATGACAACTTAAAGTTGGTCACTCTTCCACAAGCACGATATGATTGGGCTCATATGAGGCTCCAAGACTTTAAGTCTGTTTCTGAATATAATTCTGCGATGTTTAGAATTACTTCTAAATTGAAACTCTGTGGAGATACTATCACTGACTATGATATGCTTGAAAAAACGTTTACAAAGTTTCATGCCTCCAATATGGTCCTGCAACAGCAGTACAGAGAGAAAGGTTTCAAGAAGTACTCTGAGTTGATTTCTCTTCTCCTTGTGGCTGAACGAAACGACGACTTGCTCATGAGAAATCACGAAAATCGACCCACTGGGTCTACACTATTACCTGAAGTGGATGAGGTGTATTCCCATTACACTAAGCGTGGAAAAGGCCGTGGCCCTATTCGTGGTCGTGTTCGTGGCCGTGGACAAGGAAGAAATTTTTCTGGTGTTAACCATCCCCCAAAGAAAAATAACCACCAAAAGTGGAAAGGGAAAGATGAGAAGCCAAAGACAAATGGTTCAAAAACTGAATGCTATCGTTGCGGTGGAAAAGGGCATTGGGCAAATATTTGCGTACACCAACACATTTGGTTGAGCTTTATCAAGCATCTCTAAAGAATAAAGGCCCTGAAGCTAATCTTATCTATGACAATAAATTTGACATCACCCACTTGGTTGTGGCAGACTTCTTTGAGCACCCTGATGGGAAAATAGACCACTTGATCGGTGATGGATCCGTGGTTAAAGAAGATTGAGTAGTTTGATTTATATTTTTCCTATTCGTAGTAGCTAGTGAATAAACATCATGTAATCACAGTTCTTTACATGAGTAGTAGTCATTAGTGTCAATTAGTACTATTTATTTTATGGGATGATGTTAGTTCGTTTTGATTAAATATAGTTATAGTATTCGTTTTAAACAATGTTTTATTTTGCTTAGTTTTTCAAGGATTAACACATTCTTTACTAAATTAAGGTTGTGATGTGAAAAGAATATTTAGTTACTTGAGTTGAAAACAAAAGGATTAACTTTGAAAGATTTCACGTAATTAGAGAATGAAGCCAAATTAATGCGAGTATATTTGCAAGCTGTGAGCACGTGATTTTTGCCCTATATATGAATTATTCCCAAAATTCAAACAAAATAATTTCTCTTTCATTATTTTACACTTTTGTGAATTTTGTGTTATTTTCTGTTAATTGTTCGCATTTTTATTTGTGCATTTTTATTTCATATGAAAATATAAAATAAAAAATAATGCCTGACATTAGCATTTAGGATCTAATTTCATATTTAAGGATTATTTAGTGGTTAAGTTGTTTTTAGGACAAAATTTAAAGAAAATAACAAAAATAGTCCATTTTTGCATTTTTTTTAAATTGATAGTTGTTGAATTGGTCTTGAGTTTACTTTAAATAGGAATTAATTAGCTAAATTTTGGAAATAAATTAGGTCTCATTTTAATCTTTGCATTTTTTTTATAAAATCAGAAAAAAAATATATATATACAAAATGAATTAAAAAATAAACAAAGGAAATAAAAATGAAAACAAAAGCATTTAAAAGAGGGTGCTTTAATAATACTCAATTTTGGGCCATTTCAGTCAAATTAATCAGCCCAAAAGGAATACCTCTCTCCCAAACCCGGTCTCCTAGTCCAAGCCCAAATCACCCCAATCCGGTCCAGCCTCCACACCCTACCCAAAACGACCCCGTTTTCCCCAATTTAATCACAACCCTCGATCCTTTTGATCCAACGGACGAGAACTGCCTAGGTTTTGTGGTATAAATATGTCCTAACACTACCCTACCCCCCTCAGACCCCCTCACCCTCCCGTCTCTCTCACCTGTTCATCAGAGACGCCTAACCTCGCCGTCCTCCGCCGTCCTCCGACGCCTGCCGTCGGCCGGAAATCGCCTCCGCCGGCGGCGACCATCCAAATCACCTGAAAATTACACCACTTCTTCATCTCATCTTCCTCGTCACGATTCCGGCCTTATTTCTCCTCGAATCCCACCCCAAAGCTTCGAATATTAGATCGAAGTTTTCCGGCCATGACACAACTTCTCCCAAATCGGTCCAAATTAACACCCTAGGTCCCTCTCCCCTTTCCCCATCCAAATCCCCGGTTAGTTCTCTCGATCTGCCCGGAATTGGTCGAATCTCAGTTTGAATATTTCCGGCCAAGACCCAAGTATGTCAAATGGTCCCAAATTGATACCCTAGGTTCATCTGAGTCTCCTCTACCAAACCCCCATAGCCACTAGTCTCGAATCTGCCCGGAACGTTACGAATTTTAAGTCCCAAAGCCCGGCAGAACCCTAACTCAGAAATCTTGGGAATTTTGGACCGTAATTTCCCTAATCACGTGTTTTCTTTTGAAAAACACACGATTAGGGATGTTGCGTGTCAAGAATCCCGGAGGATTCACAACAATATCTGGTCAGAGTTCGCCCCATAATCAGTCGAGTGCTCAAAATTAGTAAGTTCTGTTCGATGCTGTTTGATTCTGTATGCTCTTGTTCAAATCTGTTTTGATAATCTTTAACTCTTTAGGGCACTTTTGATTTCAATTTTTCTTCAGTATTTGAGCTTTTACTGTTATTATTGGTTAGTAGTAATCAATTAGTTTAGTTTAGTTTAATTCAGTAATTGCATTAGTAATTCCATGTTCATGATCTAGCTTAAGTTTTGTTCTTCATGTCAGTGCTGTTCCCAGTAGTCATATACGTTTAAGTGGTCTGATTTTGGGTTCAGTTAGTCGACTCCTAATTATTTACTGCAGTTTCATTTTAATTGTTCCAACCTCTTGATTAGCTAATTTGTCTAGTTTGATTAGCCCTAGAAATAGATTGCTTGGTTATAGGTAATGGACTGGTTTAACTTAGTCAGTAATTTCAGGGGATTCAAAGGGTAGTTTAGGCATGGAAAAGGGTAGTTTCATTAAGATTGGTAATTGTTGAAGTAAAGTAAGGGTAGAATAGGAATTGTAATGGGTATAGAACCTTCTAGGATGGACTATAGTATAGATTTCAATAGAATAGGTGTAGTTACTTGTGTTGACAACACTCTGACCACAGAAGGAAAATGATAAAATGAGAGAGTCTTATCAGTGAAAACCCTCACGGGCACCATAGGGCGAGGTGAGTTGAGAGATATTAAAAATAAGAGAGTCTTATTGGTGAAAACCCTCACAGGCACCGTAAGGCGAAAGTGAGTTTTTCAGTTGGGCAAATGAAAGAAGTCTGTGGTTAAAAGTTGTTTGAAAAATGGCAAAACAAGCAAGGTTTGGGTTTGGCGAGAATCGGGCGTGAAAGTATGAGACAACAAATGTGGTAATTGATAATTAATTGGTTGGACAGACTAGGCTGGAATCCAAAATGCATGGCACAATCAATGGAATCAGCCTTTCCGCTCAGATTAGTCCTATCCTTTTTCTCTTCATTACAACTCATTCGTTTTCAGAGTTTTTCTATCCTCAAAACCTTCGAGGTCATTGCATTTCACTCTCTTGAAGTCTGTCTATAAGATGCTTTAGTGTTAGTTCTATTCAAAAACAAAAGAAGGATGTCAAAGCTAATTACCAGCTTCCCAGTTAGATGGCACAACAAGGTGGGGACGTGTCAAAAGAGAGTAAAATACGGAGGACCAATGGAAATCAGAGTAATAATCAGATGGTTGTGAGGGAGAAGCAAGGTTCACAAGAAGGGAACATAAACACCAAACAATGGTACGAGGTAAAACATGTGGGTCATCAAGATCAGAGGGTTGAAAGTCAATTGGGAAATCGTGACAAGTCAAAGCAAGTCCGAAGAAGCAAGTCAGAGCAAAGTCGGAAGCGGGAGCATGGCCAACAAGAATGCCAGCAGCTAACCACCATTTTACATTAACAAATTTTTCTTTGATTGGAACAGGGGCAGAAAATGTTTCTTTGTTTTGTCTATTTCTGCTAAAATCAGGCGCCCACCTGGAAAACAAGGGAATACATCTCAGTTTCAGCAATCAGGCGCCCACCTGGAGAACAAGGGAATACATTTCAAGTTCAGCAATCAGGCGCCCACCTGTAGAACAAGGGAATACATCTCAAGTTCAGCAATCAGGCGCCCACCTGGAGAACAAGGGAATACATTTCAATTTCAGCAATCAGGCGCCCACCTGGAGAACAAGGGAATACATTTCAATTTCAGCAATCAGGCGCCCACCTGGAGAACAAGGGAATACATTTCAATTTGTCGCAATCAGGCGCCCACCTGGAGAACAAGGGAATATGTTTCAAAGTTCGCTAATCAGGCGCCCACCTGGAAAATAAGGGAAGTACAATTCAAACTTTAGCTTCCACATTTTAGTAGTGTTTGGTAACGCGATGCGCCCGGCCACCAAACTGGGCCAGAAAATTCTTTTCTTTTGTTGCTGGTCTATCTTTGAAATCAGGAGCCCGCCTGGAGAACAGAGGCATTTATTTCAAGTTTTAGCAATCAGGAGCCCGCCTGGAGAACAGAGGCATTTATTTCAAGTTTTTAGCAATCAGGAGCCCGCCTGGAGAACAGAGGCATTTATTTTCAAGTTTTTAACAATCAGGAGCCCGCCTGGAGAATAGAGGCATTTATTTTCCAAGATTTTAGCAATCAGGAGCCCCGCCTGGAGAACAGAGGCATTTATCCCAAGTTTTGGCACTCAGAAGCCCGCCCGGAGAACAGAGGCATTCATTTTAGATTTTTAGCAGTCAGGAGCCCACCTGGAGAACAAGGGAATATTTTTTTTAAGCATCTGCAGTCAGGAGCCCACCTGGAAAATGGGCACATGTTTCAAGTAATCAAGCATCATTCGGAGGAATGGCAGCAATATCGCCGATCACCATGCAAACAACAACAGGAATACCATCGGAAGATAACAAGATACAAGTTCAAGGCAACACAAGAACAAGTTAGAAGACATAGATAGGACCCTTTGTAATTCGTAGATCATAGCTTAGGCTAGCTTCTTGTTATTTTTACTCGGTGTAATAAGGAGGTCAGCAAGCAGTAGCAGCAGCAACATCAATGAAATCACAGCTCCTGGTAGCCCCAGCTACCAAACCCTCCCGAACTACACTGACCTGATTCCTGTTTAGCCAGGATATGTAGGCAACCTTTGAAGCAGGGTTCGGTCAACTCTTTCAAAAATGCTTCACCCGGAATATGCAAACGGGCAAAAATCGCTCATTTCCGCTCACTTGTCTTTGCCCGAGAACTCTGCGTGTTCCCGAGCAAAGAGGGGCAGCTGCGAGCACGTGATTTTTGACCTATATATGAATTATTCCCAAAATTCAAACAAAATAATTTCTCTTTCATTATTTTACACTTTTGTGAATTTTGTGTTATTTTCTGTTAATTGTTCGCATTTTTATTTGTGCATTTTTATTTCATATGAAAATATAAAATAAAAAATAATGCCTGACATTTGCATTTAGGATCTAATTTCATATTTAAGGATTATTTAGTGGTTAAGTTGTTTTTAGGACAAAATTTAAAGAAAATAACAAAAATAGTCCATTTTTGCATTTTTTTTAAATTGATAGTTGTTGAATTGGTCTTGAGTTTACTTTAAATAGGAATTAATTAGCTAAATTTTGGAAATAAATTAGGTCTCATTTTAATCTTTGCATTTTTTTTATAAAATCAGAAAAAAAATATATATACAAAATGAATTAAAAAATAAACAAAGGAAATAAAAATGAAAACAAAAGCATTTAAAAGAGGGTGCTTTAATAATACTCAGTTTTGGGCCATTTCAGTCAAATTAATCAGCCCAAAAGGAATACCTCTCTCCCAAACCCGGTCTCCCAGTCCAAGCCCAAATCACCCCAACCCGGTCCAGCCTCCACACCCTACCCAAAACGACCCCGTTTTCCCCAATTTAATCACAACCCTCGATCCTTTTGATCCAACGGACGAGAACTGCCTAGGTTTTGTGGTATAAATATGTCCTAACACTACCCTACCCCCCTCAGACCCCCTCACCCTCCCGTCTCTCTCACCTGTTCATCAGAGACGCCTAACCTCGCCGTCCTCCGCCGTCCTCCCGCCGGCCGGAAATCGCCTCCGCCGGCGGCGATCATCCAAATCACCTGAAAATTACACCACTTCTTCATCTCATCTTCCTCGTCACGATTCCGGCCTTATTTAGCTTCGAATATTAGATCGAAGTTTTCCGGCCATGACACAACTTCTCCCAAATCGGTCCAAATTAACACCCTAGGTCCCTCTCCCCTTTCCCTATCCAAATCCCCGGTTAGTTTCTCTCGAATCTGCCCGGAATTGGTCGAATCTCAGTTTGAATATTTTCCGGCCAAGACCCAAAGTATGTCAAATGGTCCCAAATTGATACCCTAGGTTCATCTGATTCTCCTCTACCCAACCCCCATAGCCACTTGTCTCGAATCTGCCCGGAACGTTACGAATTTTAAGTCCCAAAGTCCGGCAGAACCCTAACTCAGAAATCTTGGGGATTTTGGACCGTAATTTCCCTAATCACGTGTTTTCTTTTGAAAACACACGATTAGGGATGTTACGTGTCAAGAATCCCAGAGGATTCAAACAACAAATAGCCGGTCAGAGTTCGTCCCATGGTCAGTCGAATGCTCAAAATCAGTAAGTTGTTCGATTCTGTCTTTGATTATGTGTGTGTTTTCATCTTGTTCTTGTAATTGTTCTTAGCTTTAGCTTAATCTTATTGGCTTGATTTAATCCTGTTCTGTTAAACCTTAGGTTTTAGTTTTAATTTTTTTTTCGTTTTGAATCTGTCCTGCTAAATGCTTGCTTTCAGTTTATGGTTCATCGTCATAATTCTTCATTAGAGAGAGAGATCACCCTAGGTCCCTCTCCCCTTTCCCTATCCAAATCCCCGGTTAGTTTCTCTCGAATCTGCCCGAAATTGGTCGAATCTCAGTTTGAATATTTTCGGCCAAGACCCAAAGTATGTCAAATGGTCCCAAATTGATACCCTAGGTTCATCTGGTCTCCTCTACCCACCCCTATAGCCACTAGTCTCGAATCTGCCCGGAACGTTACGAATTTTAAGTCCAAAGCCCGGCAGAACCCTAACTCAGAAATCTTGGGGATTTTGGACCGTAATTTCCCTAATCACGTGTTTTCTTTTGAAAAACACACGATTAGGGATGTTGCGTGTCAAGAATCCCGGAGGATTCACAACAAATAGCTGGTCAGAGTTCGCCCATAATCAGTCGAGTGCTCAAAATTAGTAAGTTCTGTTCGATGCTGTTTGATTCTGTATGCTCTTGTTCAAATCTGTTTTGATAATCTTTAACTCTTTAGGGCACTTTTGATTCAATTTTTCTTCAGTATTTGAGCTTTTACTGTTGTTATTGGTTAGTAGTATCAATTAGTTTAGTTAGTTTAATTCAGTATTGCATTAGTAATTCCATGTTCATGATCTAGCTAAGTTTTGTTCTTCATGTCAGTGCTGTTCCCAGTAGTCATATACGTTTAAGTGTGTCTGATTTTGGGTTCAGTTAGTCGACTCCTAATTGTTTACTGCAGTTGA
>NW_017674712.1:10519-38543 GCF_001879085.1 Nicotiana attenuata | reverse complement strand
TTTAATTGTTCCAACCTCTTGATTAGCTAATTTGTCTAGTTTGATTAGCCCTAGAAATAGATTGCTTGGTTATAGTTAATGGACTGGTTTAACTTAGTCAGTAATTTCAGGGGATTCAAAGGGTAGTTTAGGCATGGAAAAGGGTAGTTTCATTAAGATTGGTAATTGTTGAAGTAAAGTAAGGGTAGAATAGGAATTGTAATGGGTATAGAACCTTCTAGGATGGACTATAGTATAGATTTCAATAGAATAGGTGTAGTTACTTGTGTAACAAGTCATAAAATAAAGGGTAAAATAGAATTAGAATAGGGACTAAGGGGTAAAAGGAAAATCTGAAATTGGACCCTAAGTTCACCTATAAATAGGCATTCATTTGCCTTGATTCACAAGTTTTGGAACCTCTAAAAAATTCCCTCGGATTCCTCAGAAGTTTCAGATCTGAAATTTGAAATCCAACTCTCTTAGATCTTAGTCTTCTCAAATTCCCAGAAAAACAACAGAAAAATCAAAAAAAAATTACTGTTTCATTAATTTTTCCTTAGCTCACTTTCAGATTCCAGTCCTTAATCCAATTTTCTAGCTCGTTAAGGATCAGAAGTAACTTGAACTCACCTGATTTTGCTCGACATTGGTATTTACAAGTTGTTCGAGTCAGATGTGCATGAGATTTGCCTAGTTCGAGTTGATTGTTGGTTGTTTACTGGTTGTATTAGTGCTGGGTTCATTTCTGGCTAGTTGGTGCTATTTTGGGTTGATCTGTGGATTCTGCTTGGTTTTCCAACTTATCCTGAACTGCTGAATACTTTCTGGGCTGTTATACTCATTTATTGATTGCTGCTGGGTTTTAAACTCGTTCCTGAACTACTGCTGGGAGTTGTTACTGCTGCTGACTTCTTCCTTTTCTGTTTGATTCATTCTTCAGGTATTTTCTTACGCTCAAATGATGCTGAAGATTGCCTTCACCTGTAGACTACAAGTTTGAAGTATGAATGATAAAGGAATATATGCTTGCACCTGAATTTTACTGTTATTGCGCAGTTTAGACTTTCGTGTGACTGATTCATTTGAACCATATTTCAGTTGTATTAATGAAACTGTGGACTGTACTGGACTGTTAGAATTGGACTTCCAGTGTGTTCATTCTAAAATAGTAGCCCTAGTGTAGTATAATTTGGTTTCTCATGTAGCTGTATTTTACAAATGGAAATTGAACTTGAAAATCACCATATAGGTTCCTATCCTGGTTAAAATCCAGGTCTGGTAATCGTTTGTCAGTGGTGGCTTCAGTAGTTTAGTTCTAAAATTAAATGATATACGTTTGAATCAAGGTTTGAATATAGATGTGGACTGTTTTGTATTAGTTCCTTGCAATCTGACTTTAGGATTGTTAATAATACGGATTGAGCTAATTGCCTGTAGATTAGAATTGTTGCATTCTCAGCCTTTATTTCAAGTTGAAGACTTAAACGTTGGGCCCTGTATTCTTTTGAACTTGGGCCTGCCAACAATTAAGGCTGTTGTAAGTTTAAAAACCAGTAGGCTGAGATTCAAATAGCATCAGTATAAGATCTGGGCTCATTCAGGAGCCCAAACGTAACAGCCTCTGTCTGGACAGTCCTGGGTCTGAATCTGTTTAAAGCCCAACGTTGGTCAGCTCTTCCCCTTTTGCAAGGTTAAGCCATTCTCCGTCTTTGGGCTGTTGTGAAGCCCAGTCGGCTGGGGCTCTTGTGTTGACTATCAAAGCACTTTAATTTAATATTGAGATGTAATTCTTTCAATAATGGTTTAGTAACAAAATAATTAATTAATTAGGGCCTTTCCTTTAAAATACATGATAGAAAATTATAGATTACTCTAGGTTTGCCTTTTAAATAATAAAGTGAGATGAGCCTCGCCAATAAAAATGCAAAATCACGGGGCCCTCAATAAATGCTATATAAAATGCTTAGAACTCGGGTGGACCATTTAGCAAATTTCATGGTCTTCCCTAAATATAATAAACGCATAGTTGCTTTAGGCGCGTATTTTAATAATATTACCTTCCTAAATGCGGGTGCACATTTATGTGACCCAAATCTAAATCTCGACAGAGTCGAAATGCGTCAAAAGCCACGGGTGCACTGGTGTGACGTGGTTCGAGATACATTTTCACGACGTTGCAATTCTTATTAAAAAGACATAAAAATAAAGGCGGTTAAAATAAAAGGCACATAGGTTAGGATATGTTTTAAAATCAGATAAAAGCAAATACAACAGTTGAGCGACCGTGCTAGAACCACGGAACCCGGGAATGCCTAATACCTTCTCTCGGGTTAACAGAATTCCTTACTCGGAGTTCTAGTTCGCGGACTGTTAACAGAGTCATTCGTTTCCTCGGTTCGGGATTCAACCGGTGACTTGGGACACCATTAATCTCCCAAGTGGCGACTCTGAAATCTTAATAATAGATCCCGTTCCGATTGTCCTTTAAGTGGAAAAACTCCTTTACACTCTTCCGGGGGTGTAGGTAAAAAGGAGGTGTGACACATATCTCATATCAAGGATGGACCCTTTGAAATACATCTTTCAGAAGCCCATGCCCACTGGCAAGCTAGCCATGTGGCAAATCCTGTTGAGTGAATTTGACATTGTCTACGTAACTCAGAAAGCAATCAAAGGACAGGCACTAGCAGATCATCTTGCCAAAAATCCCGTGGATGGAGAATATGAACCCCTAAAGACGTATTTTCCTGATGAAGAGGTATCATTCATAGGAGAAGACATTGCAGAAGCCTATGATAGGTGGAGAATGTTTTTCGACGGAGCAGCAAATTTCAAAGGAGTTGGCATAGGAGCGGTCCTAGTATGAGAAACCGGTCAGCACTATCCAGTGTTAGCAAAGCTTAGGTTCCCCTGCACCAACAATATGGCCGAGTATGAAGCCTGCATCCTAGGGCTCAAAATGGCCATTGACATGAACGTTCAGGAATTGTTAGTAATTGGGGATTCTGACTTACTCATACATCAGGTCCGAGAGGAATGGGCAACCAAGAACTCTAAGATACTCCCGTATCTGCATCACGTGCAAGAACAGAAGAAGAGGTTCACAAAGACGGAATTCCAACATGCTCCCAGAATCCAGAATGAATTCGCTGATCCACTGGCCACCCTGTCATCCATGATACAACATCCAGACAAAAACTTCATTGATCCCATTCCAGTAAAGATCCATGATCAGCTAGCTTATTTTGCCCATGTTGAAGAAGAAGCAGATGGAAAACCTTGGTTTCGTGATATCAAGAAATATTTGGCAAAGGGAGAGTACCCAGAACTTGCGAATCCTATTCAGAAGCGCACACTTCGAAGAATGTCCAACAATTTCTTTCACAGCAGAGGAATCGAGTATAGGAGGACTCCAGATTTGGGTTTGCTAAGGTGTGTCAACGCGAAGGAAGCATCTAAACTGCTGGAGGAAATTCATGCCGGGACCTGTGGTCCGCATATGAACGGCTTTGTCTTAGCCAAGAAGATACTCCGTGCTGGTTACTTCTGGATGACTATGGAGACGGACTTCATCCAATACGTCCGAAAATGCCACCGCTGCCAGATACATGCAGATATGATAAGGGTGCCACCAAATGAGCTTAAGCCACCAAATGAGCTTAATGCAACAAGCTCACCATGGCCTTTCGCCGCTTGGGGGATGGATGTTATTGGACCAATCGAGCCTGCCGCCTCCAATGGGCACAGATTCATCCTAGTGGCAATTGACTATTTCACCAAATGGGTCGAAGCAGCATCATACAGAGCAGTGACTAAGAAAGTCGTGACGGACTTCGTCCGCGACAAGTCCGCGACCGCATTGTCGATTCGGTATCCCAGAGTCAATCATTACTGATAATGGCTCCAACCTCAACAGTGACTTGATGAAAGCCATGTGTGAAACCTTCAAGATCAAGCACAAGAACTCTACAGCCTACAGACCACAGATGAACGGAGCCGTGGAAGCCGCCAACAAAAACATTAAGAAGATACTGAGAAAAATGGTAGAGAAGCATAAGCAGTGGCACGAAAAGCTATCGTTCGCTCTATTGGGGTATTGCACCACAGTCCGAACATCAACTGGGGCAACTCCCTATATGCTGGTTTATGGTACGGAAGTCGTCATTCCCACCGAAGTAGAAATTCCTTCCTTAAGGATCATACAAGAAGCTAATCTCGACGACGCAGAATGGGTGAGAAGCCGCTACGAGCAGCTGGCTCTTATAGATGGGAAGAGAACGAATGCAGTTCGCCACGGTCAGCTTTATTAGAACAGAATGTCCAAAGCTTTCAACAGGAGGGTCAAGCCAAGACGGTTCTAACCAGGGCAGCTGGTGTTAAAGAAAATTTTCCCGCATCAAGATGAGGCTAAAGGGAAATTCTCTCCCAATTGGCAGGGTCCATACATGGTTCATTGGGTTGTGACGGGAGGAGCCCTTATACTTGCAGAAATGGATGGAGAAGTTTGGCCAAAACCAATCAACTCAGATGCAGTCAAGCGCTACTGTGTGTAACCTTATGTTTCCCTATATGATGTAATTTGAACTACGTCAGACCTGATTCCTGTTTAAGAGGGGATACGTAGGCATCCTTATGGGTTCGGTCACAATTCACTAAAATTTTCATTCCCCCACAATTGGAAACTGGGGCAGAACTTCGGCCGATCATCGCAAGCAGCTGTCAGAAGTATCAACCCATTAAACTGGGGTAGAATTTTGAGGAGGACCCTCAAAATTCCGTAATGAGAGAGGTTGCAATGTCCTGAACCATGTCACAGTCATCGGTTCATCTAAAAACTATTTCTTAAAATACTTATGCCGTATCTTTAGCAAACTCATGCATATTTATTATCAAAATCTCTTTGTTCAGCAATGCTACCCCCATGATACATACCGTGTCATCAGATTAGAGCCGAACAGATCAAGCAAAGTCAGCGAAAACACGAACTAACCTTTCCCCTTTACAAAACTCACGATTTTGCTGTGGATGCAGGCACCCAAGTCGCAAAAACATATATTATACACTCATACTGTTCAGGAATACAACTCTCAGAACTGTCACACCTATTCACAGTTGCTATCCGCATACAGTACCCCGTGTCATCAGATCAGCTAAGAAATTTTATTACTATTCACCTTTTATTTCTGCATTGCATAAGGCTACCATTATGCCTTCCGAGACTAAGCACTGTCTCCATCTGCATTTCTGCATTGCATAAGGCTACCATTCTGCCTTCCGAGACTAAGCACTGTCTCCATCTGCATTTCTACATTGCATAAGGCTACCATTCTGCCTTCCAAGACTAAGCAATGTCTCCATTTGCATTTCTGCATTGCATAAGGCTACTATTCTGCTTTCCGAGACTAAGCACTGTCTCCATCTGCATTCCTGTATTGCATAACGCTGCCATTGTGCCTTCCGAGGTTAACCTCTACCTCCATCTACATGGCTAAAAGATCGCCACCTTTATTTATGTCCTGCATCGGGTGAAAGATCGCCACCTTTATTCATGTCCTGCATCGGCTGAAATATCGCCACTTTATTTACATCTTGCATGGGCTGAAATATCGCCATCTTTATTTATGTCTTGCATCGGCTGAAATATCGCCACTTTATTTACGTTTTCATGGGCTGAAAGATCGCCACCTATCGCATTGCATGGGCTGAAAGATCGCCAAATTTGTCCAAAGGTGTCATTGTTCGGAGGCACCATTCGCATAGCCGAGAACGCCACGCCATGGCCTGAGGACCCCTTTTAATCTCTTGCATATCATTATTCAAAGGCGTCATAGTTCGGAGGCATCATTCTCATAGCCCGAGAGCATCATTTCATAGACTGCGAATCCTTTATTATATGCTTCATGGCCCAGGACATTATGGTCTAAAGACATCATCCTAACCGTCCGAAGACATCATTCATGGTCCGACGGGAATTTGCATCATGTTTAATTTTTCCGCACGATATATGCTTGTATTGCTTGTTTGCAGAGAAACCGGCGAGCAACGACTGTTTCAGTAGGAGCGATCACGCTCCAGTTCCCGCAGCCCTATCAGACTTTAACCATCCATCCCAACCTAAATATCGCGTCCGTTTTCGAAAGATCTCCATCGGCCTATCCCGCCAGTGGATCCTGAACTACATATGGCCTGATTCCTATAAGACCAGGGATATGTAGGCAGCTCAGGAACCAGAGCACGGTCAACCTCTTCAATAACTTACTTTATTCTCACATTTATACCAAAATATAGCTAAGGTAATTTTTGCACATTTTTACAAATTTATTTAGTAATTTTAAAGCTAAATTGAATACAATTGCAATTTTAGCCTATTTTGAGATTTAATAGCATTTTATAATTATGAAATCGGTTCCAATATTTTATTTTAATATTTATATAGTATTAATCAATTTAGTACCTTTAATTTGTTTCCAGAAATTATCTTACTATTTTTTATAAAATAAAAAGGGAAAAAGTGGCTATTTTAAAGTTAGCCCTGTTTCATTTCAATTATAGCCCAAATCAACCACCCCAATTAAAAACCAATTTCAATCTTAAACGGGCTAACCCAATTTCGATTTAACCCGACCCAGATCCCCCTCTTATCCTTGCCGTTGATCTCTGAGATCAACGGCCCCTATTCATTCTTGCCTTTTTTAATCCAAATCAACAGCCCCTATTCATTCTTGCCTTTTTTAATCCAAACGACTACCCTAATCCCCTCATTCCTCATCTATCAGCCGCCTCTAAACACCCCACTCTCTCAAACTCTCTCGAATGTTCTCAAAACCCTAATCGTCTCCTACCATCTCCAACCTCGAAACCACCGGAATCCATGCCTTCTCAGGCCATCGGAGGCTTAAACTCACCTCCCTTTACTCTTATACGCTTGGTGCTCGAAGGTTCGAGGTCTAACCTCGAATGTGTTCGTTCAGATCTCCACCGATCCAAGATTCCACGGCTATCTCCAGCTTTGCTCCGTCATATCCAGGTCTTCTGAGCCTGATTCTGATCTTCTCCGACTCAGATCGGACCTTTTCAAAGCCTTTCTCATTTTAGGGTTCTTCTGAAACCCTAACTATTCGAGGTTTTCTTCGATTTTTCTTAGATCTGTTGTGTATTCATGCTCTATTTGAGTTTTCAAATGGTTTCCCCAACTCTCCGTCAAAAATTACTTTCGAAATCGATTCTTTTCGATTTAGAGTTTTCTGAAATGCTTAAAATGTTTCTCCAACTTTTCTTTTCCCTTTCTTTGTGTGTATTTGTCTCTACTGTGCTCATATGTTTCCTTTCTACCACACATGTTCTTCTGTTCTTTTTAATATTTCGTTTTCTTACTGTGTCTCTATACCCTACTCTTACATATTTACCTCATTGTGTTTCCTATATCATGTTCTCGCATGCTTTCTACTGTGTTCTTGAGCTTTTTCTTTTACCATGTTCTTGTATGGTCTTTTACTGAGTTTTATACTCCGTTCTTGAATGTTCTTTACTGTGTTCTATATGCTCCACGTTTGTGTTTCTTCTACCATATTTTCCATATTATGTTCTCATGGGATTTCTACTATGTTCTGGTATTTCTTCTACTATGTCCTGCTATACTATACCTTTCTACTGTGTTCTTTGATATTTTCCTTCTACTGATCCTTGTTTAGGGTTTTTATGAGAAAAAACTTTCTTAAGCATGTTTCTTCTACTCTTTCTACTGTGTTTGCATGTGTTCTCATGAGTTTCTGAAAGAAACCCCTGAGCATGTTTCGACCACTTGCTTCCTCATCTCTGTATTTGATTCAAGGTGGAACCCCTAGAATTTGGGGCTTCTGCCGAGGTTTTGTCATGTGATTGAACTAGGGTTCTATTTTAGAACCCTTGACTCTCTCAGACTAACTTTTGAGTTTTTGAACTAAGTCTGAACTTCTTTGCTTACATACAACTCTGATTAAATTTTTTTCTACACTAGACTCTTCTACTGATTGGCATGACAGCTCTTTCATGTTTAAACATGTTTGTATGCTTTATATGTGTGATAAATCTTTCTTCAAAGAGGTTTTCAAACTAGTGATTGACTCAGAATTCCTTTTTAATAGGTCTAATTGATTGTTTACTGATTTTCCTTAAGTGAAAACCTTTTCCATCTTTCTGACTTGGTTCATTTATACCAAATCTCAGACCTTGTGATTTCTTGGCTGTTAATTGATTTTCTTTCCTTAAATTGTACAACCGTGTATTTCAGAGACCTTGTCCTTAAATAACCTTTATGTATTTACCCTCAATTGCATGCTTTACACAAGTGTTTGATTAATTTCTTTCCTTAATTGTTTTATACCCGTTTGAATTTGAATCCCTTAATTAAAGGGAGTCTTATGTGATTGATTTATAATAAGTCTTCAATTATTTTCTTACCTTATTTCCTCATGACTTCCACACTATAAATACACGACCCCTCTTTTCACAAGACAGACACGATTAGCACATTCTCAGACCTCACAATTTCACAATCTCTCTTGAACTCACACTGATAGTATTTTGTCTTCCTGTTTGCACTTTGGCTTTTACAAAACTACTGCTCTTTTACTTGTTTCCTTGAAACTGGTATGTCCTAATTTTAGTTTTCAGCATCACCCCAATGTGTTTACTTACAGTCTTTATATCCATGTCTACTTTATTGTCTATGTAGAGTTCAATATTCTATTGCGTGTTTCTACTGTGAATCTTTGCTCCCTATCCTATTACCCCTATGTGTTTGTGAGTAGTGACTTAGGGCATGGCAACAACAGTTGTTGTCCATGAACTGGGTTCTGAATCAATGAGGTCTTAACCTCTAAAACAGGCTAGAGGGTATGCCAGCACATCCCATTGCTAGGTATGCCCATCAGCCTGCTCTTCTTGTGTTCTTGCAAATTCCCCACTTCCCTATGCCCCTATGTGCGCTGATTTTAAGCTATTCCCTTTTCCTCTCCCCTTTCAGATTTCCCCTTCTGCACTTACACTCTCTCCTAGTTTCTAAGTTCTGCCCCTCTCTTGTGAGTCTTGCTTTGGGACCTTGAGTTCCCTCTGAACTTGGACACCTGAGGGCTGGCCCTTCCATACTGCATTATGTCTTAATCCTTTAACGTATTTGGGTGTGAGCACTGCCCGGAGTCCACATGAGGCTCTTAGTGAACTCTAACACACCCCAAATGAGAGAAAGGCTTTTGAAATCGGATCTTTGGAGTTGGTTCATCTCATATTTCAGACAAGGAGCCTGAATTAGGCTCCCCTTGGTTGTACTTTTAATTTCTGATATAATTTTGCTTTTCTTATTCCATTCTGGGCTGTAATAACTTTGTAATAAACTTTCGGGGATGTTTAGTGAAAAGGGAGGGGTGACTATGCATGAAAAGGGTAGATAACTTGCCTATAGGAATCTCTAATATTAGTGTTTTTCATATAGTTACCATGCCTATAAGATTTCTGCACTTTCATATAGTTACCATGCCTGTAAGATTCTGCACTTTCATATAGTTACCCTGCCTATAAGACTTATGCATTTTCATGTAGTTATCATGCCTATAAGATTTCTGCATCTCATTTAGCTATCATGTCTATAAGAAACTCTGCATCCTCATTTAGATACCATGACTATAGGGATTCTGCACTTTCATGTAGATATTATGTCTATAGCTTCTGCACACGCACGTAGAGAACATGCCTATAGGTCTTTTCTGATTCTTGCATACCCGCTTTTCAATAGGCAAACGTGTTTATAGGCCTTAAGTAAAACAATGCAACACCTAGATATCATGTTATAGGATTTCTGCACTCTTCTATGCCTATAACAATGTTCCAAGTTGGCAAACACATAGAAAGCATGCCTATAGGGATTCTAATTCAAATCTGAATAGCCTCACTCGCTTATGAGTCTAAAATTAGCAGTAATAATGCGTTACCAACAGCAGAACTCGTGTTTTCTAAAATTCGTTTTTTTTAACGAGCAACTTCCCTTTAAATCAGCATGTAATCAGTTCATTTTCTTATTTCTGAAATCTGTAGACATCATGCCTATAGGTTTTCGTCTATCACTTAGGCAAGCCTTAGGGTAAAACTTATAAACTGCAACAGTCTTTATTAATTACAACCAGCAGGCAGGTCTAACTCGGACTTCTTATCTGAAAATATGTGATAAATCAGCCTGCTTTAACTTTTAAGTTTAATCAGACCCTAATCAGTACGTGTAAGACATGCTAAACTATATGCTTTCTCTGATCTAAGGAGGTCTGTTTGAGCCTTATGTGTTTGAATGCCTTTCCCAAATTTGCTCTATGTGTTTTGATTGTCGCCTTAGAATTTTGTCCTTTTAAAACTATAAAACCTCATACCATTTCCCTTTAGGATTAGTAGTCCCAAATGCCTCCGGGACTGATAGGATTGGGGCGGGTAATAGCATGCAATAAGTGAAACGAGACCATTCCGCGTTTAATACCTTAACGGGGTGGGAAAGGGTAGATATGGATATGATGACCACGCGATAACACCACGTGTATAAGTGGTTACCGGGTGTTGTGTGGGGTGATCCATATTATTTATAAGCCTAGGAGCCCCCTCTCTTTACTTGTTTATTTCATTGTTCATTTTAAAATTTCTCAAACTATTTTTCTCTCAAAATTCAGTTTTTCTTTCGTTTCTTCTCACTCCATCTATTTGCAACCTTTATGTGAAAATCCCCTCTTATTTGAAGCCTTATTTGTCTATAAGTTATTTGTACCCTAAACTCACAACAATAGCTTGGCCGGGAACTACACTAATGGATTCTGAGGGGTGTTTAACACCTTCCCCTTGAAATAATTTCAAGCCCTTACCCAATCTCTAGTTATCCGAACAAAACCCTTCTTAATGTCCTAATGCACTTTAATCATTAGGTGGCGACTCTTCACTTCTCTTAAACCCAATTCCCAAAAGGGAACGAGTTGTCCTCCCAAATGTCATAAACCCGATTTTCGTGGAGGAAAAAGGGGGCATTGACAAGGATCAAGTCCCAGTTGTGGACGCTCCAGCAGCACCAGCTCAGGCACCGGTTGTGCCTATTGTGAATCCAGGCCTTCAGGAGGCCCTGGCCCAGATCCTATCGGTGTGCACTGGCCTAGCTCAGGCGGTCTCAGTTACTATAGCCGCAGCTACTTCTCAGGCCGGGTGAGGCACTCAGACTCCCGCCGCTCGCACACCTGAGCAGGTCGTGCAGCGACTTCAAACAGCGGGGGCACCTCCAGCCCAGCCGGTTGTAGCTGCTCAGGGTTATCTAGCTCCGGTTATGCCAGAGGACGAGCAGCGCAGATTGGAGAGGTTTGGGAGACTCCAGCCTCGACTTTCAGTGGTGCAGAGGGCGAGGATGCCCAGTGTTTCTTGGACAAGTGTCATAGATGCTTTGGACTGCGAGTATTTTGGAGACCAGTGGGGTCTCGTTCACTACTTTCCAGTTCTCAGGGGCTGCACTTAGATGGTGGGAGGCTTACGAGAGGCGTAGGCCGGCTGACGCAGCGCCCCTTTCTTGGCAGCAGTTCTCCATTCTCTTCCTGGAGAAGTTTGTACTTGAGTCTCGCCGAGAGGAGCTGCACAGGCAGTTCGAGCAGCTTCGTTAGGGTGACAGATCTGTTTCACAGTATGAGATGCGGTTCTCTGAGTTGGCTCATCATGCGGTCTGGTTGGTTCCCACAGATCGAAAGAGGATCAAGAGGTTTATTGATGGCCTCGGTTATTCGCTTCGGTTGCTTATGACCAGAGAGAGAGTATCTGGTGCTACCTTTGATGAGGTTGTTGACATAGCTCGACAAATTGAGATGGTTCGTGGTCAGGAGAGGTTCGAGAGGGAGGCTAAGAGGCCTCGTGGTCAGGGTATTTTCAGTGGTACTCATCATGGGGGCCAGTTTCAGCACGGCAGAGGCCGTCCATTCGGGCATGCTCAGTCAGCTCGCCCAGGTTATCGTGGCGCATCATCAGGCCATGGTTCTCACAGTTCTCATCAGGGTCATTCCTCACTCGGTGCCCTTACAACCCAGAGTTCATCCCGTGCTCCGTCAGTTTAGGGCTCTTCTGTTCTAGGTTCTTCTGCTAGTCATCCCAGTGCTAGGGGTTCCCTTCAGTCCCCGTCTCCAACACCAGGGAGTTGGTATGAGTGTGGGGAGTTGGGGCATATGTGGAGTTAGTGTCCTCGTCGTCTTGGGGGTTCATCTCAGCAGAGAAGTCAGCACTTGACTTAAACACCAGTTACTTCACCACCCGCCCAGCCAGCTAGGGGTGGAGGACAGTCAGCTAGGGGTCGCTCCAGAGGTGAAGGTCGATTAGGTGGCGGTCAGGCCCGTTTCTATGCACTTCCAGCTAGACCCGATACTATTGCTTCAGATACTGTGATTACAGGTATTGTCTCAGTCTGCCACAGAGATGCCTCTGTGTTATTTGATCCTGGCTCCACTTTTTCCTATGTGTCATCATATCTTGCCCGTTATTTGGATATGCCCTGTGAGTCTCTTGTTTCATGTGTTCGTGCATCTACTCCGGTGGGCGATACTATTATTGTGGACCATGTGTACCGATCGTGTGTGGTGACTATTGGGGGTCTGGAGACCCGAGTGGATCTTTTCTTGTTCTATATGGTAGACTTTGATGTGATATTGGGCATGGATTGGCTATCGTCGTGTCGTGCTATATTGGATTGTCATGCTAAGACAGTGACGTTGGCGATGCCGGGTGTGCCACGGATTGAGTGGCGAGGTTCGACTGATTTTGTTCCCAGTAGGGTGATTTCATTTCTACTGGGAACAAAATCACCTTACGGTCGGTACAGAGACTCCTACCATTTATTCTATTCCAGTAGTTAGGGATTTCCCTGATGTGTTTCCTGTAGACCTGTCGGGCATGTGGCCGGACAGGGATATTGATTTTGGTATTGATCTGGTGCCGGGCACTCAGCCCATTTCTATTCCACCGTATCGTATGGCACCAGCGGAGTTGAAGGAGTTGAAGGAGCAGATTCAGGAATTCCTTGATAAGGGGTTCATTCGGCCTAGTATGTCGACGTGGGGTGCGCCTGTTCTATTTGTGAAGAAGAAGGATGGCACTATGAGGATGTGCATTGATTGCAGGCAGTTGAACATGATCACAATCAAAACCAAGTATCCTTTGCCTCGAATCGACGATTTATTTGACCAGCTTCAAGGAGCGAGGGTGTTCTCCAAGATAGATCTCCGTTCAGGGTATCACCAGTTAAAGATCAGGGACTCGTATATTCTTAAGACAGCTTTCAGGACCCGATATGTTCATTATGAGTTCCTTGTTATGTCTTTTGGCCTGACCAATGCCCCAACAACGCTCATACATTTGATGAACAACGTGTTCCGACCTTATCTCGACTCGTTCGCTATTGTTTTCATTGATGATATTCTGGTATACTCGCGTAGTCAGGAGGAGCACGCGAGGCATTTGAGAGTTGTGTTGCAGAGATTAAGGGAGGAGAAGTTTTATGCAAAGTTCTCCAAATATGAGTTTTGGCTCAGCTCAGTGGCTTTCTTGGGGAACGTGGTGTCTAGTGAGGGTATTCAGGTTGATCTGAAGAAGATAGAGGCAGTTCAGAGTTGGCCCAGATCGTCCTCAGCCATAGAGATTCGCAGTTTTCTTGGTTTGGCGGGTTATTCCGTCAGTTCGTTCAGGGATTTTCATCTATTGCATCATCCTTGACCAAGTTGACTCAAAAGGGTGCACCTTTCATGTGGTCGGATGAGTGTGAGGCGAGCTTTCAGAAGCTTAAGACTGCCTTGACCACGGCTCCAGTGTTATTTTGCCATCAACTTCAGGTTCATATACAGTGTATTGTGATGCTTCGAGAGTGGGTATTGGATGTGTGTTGATGTAGGAGGGTAGAGTTATTGCTTATGTTTCTCGTTAGTTGAAGCCCCATGAGAAGAACTACCCTGTTCATGATCTAGAGTTGGCTGCCATTGTTCACACGTTGAAGATTTGGAGGCATTATTTGTATGGTTTGTCGTGCGAGGTGTTTACTGATCATCGTAGCCTCCAGCACTTGTTCAAGCAGAAGGATCTCAATTTGAGGCAACGGAGATGGTTGGAGCTACTAAAGGACTATGATATTACTATCTTATACCATCCGGGGAAGGCCAATGTAGTGGCCGATGCTTTGAGTAGGAAGGCAGTGAGTATGGGTAGTTTGGCATATATTCCTGTTGGGGAGAGACCTCTCATAGTTGATGTTCAGGCCTTGGCCAATTGATTTGTGAGGTTGGATATTTCGGAGCTCAGTCGGGTCTTAGCTTGTGTGGTTTCTCGGTCTTCCTTGTTTGATCGCATCAGAGAGCGCCAGTATGATGATCCTCACTTGCTTGTCCTTAAGGACAGATTTCAGCACGACGTTGCTAGAAATGTGACAATTGGTGATGATGGGGTGTTGAGGATGCAGGGCCGGATATGTGTGCCCAATGTGGATGGGCTTCGGGAGTTTATTCTAGAGGAGGCCCATAGCTCGCGGTATTCTATTCATCCGGGTGTTGCGAAGATATATCAGGATCTGAGACAACATTATTGGTGGAGGAGAATGAAGAAGGATATTGTGGGATTTGTAGCTCGGTGTCTCAATTGTCAGCATGTGAAATATGAGCATCAGAGATCGGGTGGCTTGCTTCAGCAGATGGATATTCTAGAGTGGAAGTGTGAGCGGATCACCATGGACTTTGTAGTTGGGCTCCCACGGACTTTGAAGAAGTTCAATGCTATTTGGGTGATTGTGGATCGGCTGATCAAGTCAGCGCACTTCATTCCTGTTTGTACTACCTTTTCTTCAGAGCGGTTGGCAGAGATCTATATCGGAGAGATCGTTCGCTTGCATGGTGTCCCAGTTTCCATCATTTCAGATAGAGGCACTCAGTTCACTTCGCAGTTTTGGAGGGCCGTGCAGAGAGAGGTGGGTGCTCAGGTCGAGTTGAGCATAGTTTTTCACCCTCAGACGGACGGGCAGTCCGAGCGCACTATTCAGATGTTGGAGGACATGTTGCGCGCTTATGTCATTGATCCCCAGTAGAGTCGCCAGAGCTTTACACCTCCTTATTCTACCCCGAAAGGGTATAAGGGATTTTTTTCCAATTTATGTAACAATCAAAACGGGATTATTTATCAAATTCAGAGTCGCCACTTGGGATAATTTATGGTATCCCAAGTCGCTGGTTTAAAATCCCGAATCGAGGAAATTTGACTCTATTTTGCAGTCTGCGAAACACAGAAATCCGGGTAAGGAATTCTGTTAACCCGGGAGAAGGTGTTAGGCATTCTCGGGTTCCGTGCTTTTAACACGGTCGCTTTAATCATACCTGGCTTATTAAATTGTTTAATTTACTTATTTTAGAACCTATGTGCAATTACCTCTTTTAATTAAGACATTATCCTAAAACGGGTCACGCGCACGTGTACCCATTTGTTTGGCACGTCAAGAATCATGTCACGCGGACGTGTCCACAATTAATAACGCTTTATTAATATTAAGGATGTTTGGTCGGAGTTGCGCGAACCCATACCCCGATTTTATTTTTAAGATCGTAATTATGTCACGCGAATGTGTACACAATCACGATAATATATGTTACGAGAATGTGCATAAAGGCATACTAACGATTTTGGAACGTGTTCAGTAATTATTTATTATGAACTAAATGAGCAAAATGGGCTAGCTACGTGTATTTACAAGGATCAGATTACTACAGCTCTTGTTGAACTAAGCAAAAGAAATCATTTAACCCATCACTGATCTTATTTAAATCACTATGTCCATCTAACTCTAATTCTTAAGTTATCTTATTTTCAGCTTCATAAATGAACTTAAACACAGTTTCAAATCCATAAATTAATAAAGATAATAATAGAAAAGCCTTTTGTGTTTCGAGAACTATTTTTCTTCAGCAACTTAAGCTCCGTTTTTATCAACGAATAACAAACAAGAGGGATCCAAGTTATAGACTTTTAATAACAAATTCATTAACAAATTCAATTCCCACAAAGAGACAATATGCATAAACCAAATACACTTTTCCTAGATAGTTATAAGAACTTGCAGGAATATAGAGTTCATTACAGCCATTAAATCCATTTACTTATCTTGAAAAAAAGGAACAAACAAACAAAGTCTATCCAAACAAACATCTGAACAAAATCACAAGGGATAATTTTCAGTAATCATATACTCTTCATGTGAATCAAACAGGAAATTAACAAACTTAACCAAAACTAATGAGACTTAACGATAAAATAAAGTAAAAGAGTCAAAAACTATTTAGAATAGCGATACTAAACCTAAACTAAATATTTTACGCTAAAATATATAAAATCTGGGGGAGGGTCAAAAGTTACATGTTTACAGTTCATGGGATCAGTTCCTACCGCTCGCGGAGTTTGCTTATAACAACAGTTATCAGTCGAGTATTCAGATGGCTCCATATGAGGCTTTGTATGGGAGACGGTGTAGATCTCCAGTTGGTTGGTTTGAGCCGGCTGAGGCTAGATGTAACGACCCGGCCGGTCGTTTCATGAGTTACCGCTCCGTTTCCCCCATTTTTGCTTCTATTTGCTTTGTTTATCGGTTCTATAGGTGATCGGGTTGGTTGGCTCGGGTTCGGAAAGGTTTTGAGATGGTTTGAGACACTTAGTCTCTTTTTAAAAAGCTTAAGTTGGAAAAGTCAACCGGATGTTGAATTATGTGTTAGAGGGCTCGAATATGTGTTCTGATGGTTCGGATAGCTTCGGGAGATGATTTGAGACTTAGGAGCATGATCGTAATGTGTTTTGGAGGTCCGGAGTAGATTTAGGCTTGAATTGGCGAAATTGAGTTTTTGGCGTTTTCCGGTTGTTAGGTGAGATTTTGATATAGGGGTCGGAATGGAATTCCTAGAGTTGCAGTAGTTCCGTTGTGTCATTTGGGATGTGTGTGCAAAATTTCAGGTCATTCAGACGTGGTTTGGTTGGATTTTTGATCAAAAGCGTAATTTAGAAGATTTTGGAATTCTTAGGCTTGAATCTGATGCGAATTTGGTGTTTTGATCTTGTTTGAGATGTTTTGAAGGTTGGTATAAATTTCAATGGTAGTATAAGACTTGTTGGTGCATTTGGTTGAGGTCCCGAGGGACTCTGGGTGATTTCGGATGGTTGACGGAAGGTTTGAAATTGAGTTTGAGAGCTGAAGCCTTTTTGGTTGCTGTCATAACCGCATCTGCGGTTGAAGGATCGCAGGTGTGACCCCGCAGATGCGGGTGACCAGTCGCAGAAGCGGAAGAGGCCTAGGAAGGGCTGGAACCGCAGAAGCGGTTGGGGACCGCACCTGCGATGGCGCAGGTGCGGATGGTGCATCGCAGATGTGGGAATTGGCCGGGTAAGTGAGGACCGCAGAAGCGATAATGGGGCCGCAGATGCGGAATCCCTGGTCCAGAAGTATATATTATTTCCTTCGCGAATTTTTGGCTAAGAACTCCATTTTTGAAGACGGGAAACGAGCTAGGGCAGAGAATTCAAGGGAAAATCGAGGTGAATCAGTTGGGTAAGTTCCCTAAGCTTCATTACTTGAGTTTATGACCATTTTTCCATTGGTTAATCATGAAATTAATGGAAATTTAGGGTAAAAATTGAGGAAACTAGAGCTTGGTATTGGAGACCTAAACTTGAGGATTTGGAGGACCATTTGTGGTTGGATTTTGGAACTTTTAATATGTATGAACTCGTGGGGAGATAAGAAATCTATTGATGTGAATTTTATCGAATTTTGAGACGTGGGCCCGGTGGTCGGGTTTTGGTTAATTTCGGGATTTGCGTTGTTTTTCGATTGTTTTTCACTGGGCTTCGTCCCTTTAGTATACATTAATGGTTACGTTCTAGTTTTGGATAGATTTGGAGCATCCGGAGGCTGATTCGAGGGGCAAAGGCATCGCGAGCTAGAGTTTGGGCCGGATTGAGGTGAGTAATGATTTTAAATGTCGTCCTGAGGGTACGAAACCCCGGATTACACAGCGTTATACTACGTTGAGGTGACACACACGCTAGATGACGAGCGTGGGGTCGTGCACCGTTGGGGATTGTAACTTAGTCCATCCCGAACGACTGTTTTACTGCGTATTTGACTGAAAATTGTCTGATGTTATCATGTTTTGGGCTAAATGCCATATTTGGTCTTCGTGCCCCTTAGGGGATATTTACTGTTATTTTCCTCACCGTTTTGACTCAATACTTGTACTCAGTCATGTTATATTTTACTGTTTTCACAACTCAGCCATGTTTACTCCGTTTTAACACTTTAAATGATATTTTAAAAATTATTTTGAGCTGAGCATCATGTTTTACTGTTGCCCGAGGGGCTTATGAGATTCTGACTGAGTAAGGCCGAGGGCCTGTCTTAAGAGGATACTTTTGGGTCGGGCTGCACGCTGCAACAGTGATATACTAATTATGATAATGAGGCCGAGGGCCTGAGATTGTACGCCACGAGGTGGCTTGTGATTGATATGAGGCCGAGAGCCTGTTTGATTATGCCACGAGATGGCTTGATATTGCGCTTGGGCCGTAAGGGGCCCCTCCCGGAGTCTGTACACCCCCAGTGAGCGCGGGTACCCATTGTGATATGAGATATAGCCTGAGGGGCTGGTATTGTTCTGTGATGTTGCCCGAGGGGCTGATTCTGTGGTTACTGTTCCCGATGGGCAGTTCTTACGTGTTTCCCTTTTCTAGCTATTTTTCCTCTATTTGTTTAACTGCTTAAAAGGTGTTTTATGAGATTTCACTGTTTAATTGTGTTTACTGATTTTGTTCTGCCTCTTATAGATTATTGTTGTGTTTAATGTGATTTTATATCGCTCAGTCTTCATTTATTGTTATTACTCACTGAGTTGGAGTACTCACTTTACTCCCTGCACCCCAGTGTGCAGATTCGGGCGCTACAGGTCCTGCTAGCGAGGGTTGAGAGCTGTCCAGCAGATTTCTGGAGATTCACTAGGTAGTTGCCCGGCGATTCGCAGCCCAGTGCATTCTCCCTCTATCTTATTTCCTTCTGTTTCAGTTATGTAGTAGTGGAGTAGACTTTCGGACTTATAGTATTATTTTAGATGCTCATGACTGGTGACACCCTGATGTCGGGTTGTGTTTTATTCCGCAAACTGTTTTGTTACCTTATTTTAGGATTTTTTTCTGTTAATGACTTAGCATTTATTATTTTAATTGCTTTGAGATGAATTGGGAGTGTGTCGGCTGGCCTTGTCTTCACGAGAAGCACCATCACGACCGGGTCCGAGTTTAGGGTCGTGACACTAGACTTTTGGGTACAGACTTGGTGTAGGATGCTTTAGACAAGGTGAAGGTGATCCAGGAGCGGCTTCGTACAGCGCAGTCGAGGCAAAAGAGTTATGCTGACAGGAAGGTCCGTGATGTGTCTTACATGGTTGGGGGAGAAGGTTCTACTGAAGTTTTCACCCATGAAGGGTGTTATGAGATTTGGGAAGAAGGGTAAATTGAGTCCTCAGTTCATTGGGCCTTTTGAGGTGCTTCGGAGGATTTGGGAGGTGTCTTATGAGCTTGCTTTGCCACCCAGCTTATCGAGTGTGCATCCGATATTTCATGTTTCGATGCTCCGAAAGTATATTGGCGATCCGTCCCATGTTTTGGATTTCAGCACAGTTCAGTTAGACAGTGATTTGACTTATGATGTGGAGTCGGTGGCTATCTTGGAGCGTCAGGTTCGGAAGTTGAGATCAAAGGATATAGCTTCAGTGAAAGTGCAGTGGAGAGGTCGGCCCGTGGAAGAGGCTACCTGGGAGACGGAGCGGGAGATGCGAAGCAGATATCCTCACCTATTTGGGGCTTCAGGTATGTTTCTTGACTCGTTCGAGGACGAACGTTTGTATAAGAGGGGGAGGATGTAACGACCTGGCCGGTCGTTTCATGAGTTACCGCTCCGTTTCTCCCATTTCTGCTTCTTTATATGTTGCTCACCTGTATTTCATCGCATAGTGTTGGTTAGTTTGGGTTCGGAGTGGTCTTGTAGAGAAATGAGACACTTAGTCTCTTAAGTTGGCCTTTTAGTAGGAAAAATCAACCGGAAGTTGACTTGTGAGTAAACGACCTAGGAATTTGGTTTTTATGATTCAGATTTTCGTGAGGTGATTTGGGACTTAGGAGCGTGATCAGAATGTATTTTGGAGGTTCGGGGTAGATTTAGACTTGAATTGGCGAAATTGAAATTTTGGCGTTTTTCGGTTGGTCGTGGAGATTTTGATATCGGGGTCGGAATGGGAATTTCGGAAATTGGGGTAGGTCTGTTGTGTCATTTGTGATGTCTGTGCAAAATTTCAGGTCATTGGGATGAGGTTTGATAGTCTTTTGATCGAAAGCGGAATTTGGAAGTTTTGGGATTTCTTATGCTTGAATCCGATAATGATTTGATGTTTTGATATTGTTTTGAGCGTTCCAAAGGTTGGGACAAGCTTGAATGATGTTATGGGATGTGTTGGCATGTTTGGTTGAGGTCCCGAGGGCCTCGGGTGAGTTTCGGGTGGTTAAACGGATCAAATTCTTGTTTTCAAAGTTGCAGATTTTCTTCAGTTCTGTTGCAGACATTTTGTCCTTCACGATCGCGTAGGCCTAGTTGGGCAGAGGTGAGATTTGTTCCACGCGATCGCAAAGGTCAGGAGGCGATCGTGATTGGCTGTGAAGTTATTGTTCAAGAACGCGGGGTCAGGGTCGTGTTCGCGTCGAAGGGAAGGAGACGGTGAGGAGTAAGCAGGTTGTTCTATGCGATCGTGTGGGAGAGGCCGCGATCGCGTGGGTTTGCAAAGCCAGTGCTTCGCGATCGCGTGGAGTTTTACGCAATCGCGTAGGGTTAAATGAGGTCAGTCAATATTTGTGCTTCGCGATCGTGAGGGTATTTCCGCGATCGCGATGAAGGAATTAAATCCCTGGGCAGAATGTTTAAATAGTTGCCTTCGTGATTTTTGGTCTATTTTCCATCATTGTTGAGCGATTTGAAGCTTTTTGAGAGGGATTGAAGAGGGAATCAAAGGGAAACACTTGGAGGTAAGATTTTTGAACCCAATACTCGATTGTATGATGATTTCTACCCAATTAGGCATGAAATTAGTGGAATTTAAAGTCTAAAATTGGGAATTAGGGCTTAAATTTTGAGACTTTAATTTAAGGATTTGAGGGATCATTTGTGGTCGGATTTTGATGCATTTGATATGTATGAACTCGTGAGAGTGTAAGGATTCTAGTTTTGTGATTCTTATCAGAATCCAAGGCGTGGGCCCGGGGGTCAGGTTTGGTCAATTTCGGGAGTTTTGAGTGAATTTGGTTATTTTTTCGAGGGCTTTGTTCCTTTAGCCTATTTTGATGTTATGATTCTGATTTTGGATAGATTCAGGGCGAGTTGAGGCCGATTCGAGAGGCAAAGGCATCGCGGGCTAGAGTTTGGACCGGATTGAGGTAAGTAATGATTGTAAATGTTGTCCTGAGGGTATGAAACCCCGGATTTCAAATCGTTGTGCTATTTTGAGGTGACGCACATGCTAGATGGCGAGCGTGGGGTCGTGCACCATTGGGGATTGTGACTTAGTCCATCCCGTATGACTATTGAGTCGTGTATTTAATTGGAAACTGTTTGATATTATTATATTTTGGAAAGTATTACTATGTTTGGGGCTAAATGCCGAGATTGGGGCCTTGTGCCGATTGTTCGGACCCTTAGGGGCTTTTTACTACTGTTTCCTCACAGTTTTGATGATATTTACACTCAACCGAGTACCTATTTTACTGTAAGCCCGGGGGGCTTGAGTGAGTTCTGACTGAGTGTGGCCGAGGGACTATGTTGTGAGGATATCATGGGATCGGGCTACGCGCTGCAGTGAGTTGTACTGATTGTGATATATGAGAGGCCGAGGGCCTGATTTATTATGCCACGAGATGGCTTGTGATAGCGCTTGGGCTGTTGGAGCCCCTCCGGAGTCTGTACACCCCTAGTGAGCGCGGGTACCCAGTGTGTGTGATGTGATATTGCCCGAGGGGATGTTGTTGTTTCATGTTGTTTCCCGAGGGATTGATACGAATGATTGTGAGGTAGCCCCAGGGGCTGGTTCTGTTGATATTATGCCCGAGGGGCAGTTTATGGTACTTGTTTTGCCCAATGGGCTATTTACGTTTCTATACTTTTACTCACTGTTTTCATCACTCATTTGAACTATTGGAAGATGTTTTAAAGGGTTTTACTGAACTGAGTTGTCTTTTTACGAGTTTTATTGCTTTTTTTCATTGTTCTGGACTTATATTGTTTGTTGTAGCGTTATGACGTGGTTTATGTGTTTTCTTACTGCTCGGCTGCCTTTACTTTTATTACTTACTGAGTTGGCATACTCACATTACTCCCTGCACCTTGTGTGCAGATCCAGGAGTCTCGGGTCGCGATAGCGAGTGCTGATTAGCCTTCCAGCAGGTCTCTAGAGTTGTCTAGGTAGCTGCTTGGCGTTCGCAGCCCAGTGCTTCTCCTTCCTATCTTATTTAGCTTTGTGTTAGCATTTGTTCAGACTATGTTGTCCTTTCTCATTCCGAGACGAGTTGTAGTTGCTCATGACTGGTGACATCCCGATGTCAGGCTGTGTTATGTTTCCGCATTGTCTATTTTGACTTATATTGGAATTTTTTGTTAATTAATGACTTTAAATGACTTATTATGAATTTTTGGTTGGTTTGGGGTTTGTGTCGGCTGGCCTAGTTTCACGATAGGCGCCATCTCGACCGGGTCCGTTTGAGGGTTGTGACAGAAAGGGCAAATAACAACTAAGTGCAACAATTAACTGAAAGCAAGTACAGCCTCTCAAGGCAACAGTCACTCAGCTCATCTCAACAGCTCAATCACTCACCTCTCAGCCCTTGATAATCATACTTAATAGGTACATGCGCTCACTGGGCGGTGCAGGCTCCGGAGGGGCTCCTTCAGCCTAAGCGCTATAACGCTGCGGCGTGCAGCCCGATCTAATATAGATAATTAGCCCGAAGGCTCGTTGCGGCGTGCAACACAATCCAAAATAGATAATTAGCTCGAAGGCTCGTTGCAGCGTCCAACCCGATCCAATATATATACATATATAGCCCTGAGGCTCGTTGCGGCGTGCAACCCGATCCAGATACACTCATATAGCTCATAGCTCGACACTCGGGTCTTATCTTAGTCACCAACCTCACCAGTCCCTCGGGCTCTCAGAAAGCATAGAATTCAGCCCAAACAGAGATAATAACATGTATCAACGATAAATAGGAGGGGACGGAGGTAAAATACGCAAGTAATGTCATGACTGAGAACAAAATAGGAAATAGCAGTTAATTCAGCAAGTACACGACCTCACGGGTCTCAACAGTAATATCACAAGGCCTAAACAGGATTTCTAACATGAAGTGCAGTCAATTTCCATAAAAAGAGAGGGAACACGTAGCAAACAGCAGGCTAATCGATTCTACAGTCTCACGGGGCGGACCAAGTCACAATCCCTACAATGCACGCCCACACGCCCGTTACCTAGCATGTGCGTCACCTCCAACATAGTCATACGACACGATATCCGAGGTTTCATACCCTCAAGACTAGATTTATAACTGTTACTTACCTCAATCCGAGCAAAAAATCCTACTCTACGATGCCTTTGCCTCTCGATTCGGCCTCCAAACGTCCCGAGTCTAGCCAAAAGTAATACAACACAGTCAATATATGCCAAGGAACCAAGTCAACAAGAAAAACTACTAAATTGAACTCAAATCCCAAAATTGGCTCAAACCCGGCTCCCGGGCCCAGGTCTCGAAATCCGACAAGAGTCACAAAACCCGAAAGCTCATTCACTCACGAGTCTAACCATACGACATTTATCGAAATCCCACATCATTAGGTCCCTCAAATCCCCAAATTACACTCTCCAAAATCCCAAGCCCTAACCCCCAATTTTCACTTCAAACCCCCTCTAATTAGATGAGAAATCAACGGGAAACACTATAGCTAAGGGTACTTAGGCTCAAGGGACATACCTCAGTGAAAATCCTTGAATCCCCTTCAAAAATCACCTCAAAAGCTCCAAAGTCCGAGTTGAAAATGGTGAAAATGAGGAAAAATCACGAAGTCCTCTATTTATACATTCTGCCCAGCGAAGCCGCACCTGCGGTCCCTTCACCGCATCTGCAGGACCGCTTATGCGGACCAAGCTCCGCTTCTGTGAAAATCACTTAAAAATCCTTGGGACTGCTTCTGCGCCTCTAGACCGCATATGCGATCACCGCAGGTGCGGAAACTACCTCGCACCTGCGGATTCCCTCTCGTACCTGCGGCTCTTCAGTCGCTCCTATAGGCTCCCACCTGCGGCTCCCACTCCGCAGGTGCGGAAGACACCAGAACTAGTAGCTTCAACTGCATTTTCCAAGTTCCAAACCTTCTGTTAACCACCCGGAATCACCCCGAAGCACCCAGGACCTAAATTAGACATACCGACATATCCCATAACATGATACGAACTTAGTCAGACCTTTGGATCACTCAAACCAACATGAAAACAACAAATTACCCTCGGATTCAAGCCTAAGAACTTCTAAACTTCCAAATTCCGCAAATGACACCGAAACCTATCAAACTACGTCCGAACGACCTCAAATTTTGTACACACATCACTAATGACACCATGAACCTACTCCAACTTCCGCAAATCCATTCTGACCCCGATATCAAAATTTCCACTGCCGACCAAAATCGCCAAAGTTACAACATTCGCCAATTCAAGCCTAATTCTACTACGGACCTCCAAATCACATCACGGATGCGCTCCTAAGTCTAAAATCACCTGACGGAGCTAAGAGAACCATCAAAATTCAAATCCGAGGTTGTTTACACATATGTTAACATCCTGTCAACTTTCCAACTTAAACCTTCTCACAAGGGACTAAGTGTCTCAATTCACTCCAAAACCACTCTGGACCTGGGCCAACTAACCCGGTAAGTCAAAATATAGCTGAAGAACCCAAAAGAAGCAGGAAATGCAGGAATGGGGCTATAACTCCCGAAACAACCGATCGGGTCGTTACATCCTCCCCCTCTTAAACAAACTTTCGTCCTCGAACGTGTCTAGAAACATACCTAGAGCCTCTACTATGTGCGGATATCTACTCGGCATCTCCCGCTCGGTCTCCCAAGTAGCCTCCTCCACGGGCCGACCTCTCCAGTGCACTTTCACTGAACCTATATCCTTTGATCTCAACTTTCGGACCTGACGCTCCAAAACAGCCATCAGCTACACATCATAAGTCAAATCACCATCCAACTGAATAGTGCTGATGTCCAAAACATAAGACGAATCGCCGGTGTACTTCCGACGCATAGAAACATGAAATACCGGATGCACACTCGATAAGCTAGGTGGCATAGCAAACTCATAGGCCACCTCCCCAATCCTCCGAAGCACCTCAAACGGCCCAATAAACTGAGCACGTGATTTTTGCCCCACATGAATTACCCCCAGAAAAATAATTTCTTTCATTATTTGCAATTTCGTGGATTTTTGTGACATGTTATGCTAATTGTTTGCATTTGTTTGTGCATCGTAATTAATGAGAAAATACAAAAAATATTTGGCATTCGCATTTTAGGGTTTAATTTTACATTTTTAGGATTAGTTAGTAATTAAGGTACTTTAAAATAAAGAAATTAACAAAATGGTTCCGTTGCATTTCTACTTTTCAATTGGTCTTAGTTTTCTTTTAAATTAGGAATTAGCTTATTTGACAATTAAGTAGCATAATTTTAGAGTCAATTTGGGTCTTTTATTTTTTTAATTGGGCCTTTAATAAAAATCAGAAAAAATAAATAAAAAAAAGAAAGAAAAAGAAAGGAAATGAAATGAAGATTAATTGAATTGAAAATGCAAGAAAAGGCATCAGGCCACTCAATTTTGGGCCCAATTTCCCCTAAAATCGGACTTGAATATGCTAGCCCAATTGTGTTACCCGGTCCGGTCTAGCAGAAGGCAAAACGACGGCGTTTTGGTCTAGTTAAATCAGAGCCGTCTAGGTTATTCGATCGAACGGTTGTCAACTGGGATGGGTTTGATATATTAATGTCGGACTCCACCCCCCCACCCCTCATTCCTCATCTTAGACCACCCCTGATGTCGCCGGTATAACGCCACCGTTCACCGCCTTGGACCGCCGCCGGAAAACGCCCCACGGCGGCGGCCAACCTCCAATGGCGCCCAAAAATTCACCACTTATTCTTCTCATCCTCCTCATCGTAGATCCAGTGCCCTTTTTCTTCAAACACCGCCGGAATGCCTCAAATTTACCAAACCCTAGGCGCCGCCACCGCCGTGCACGGCGGCGCCACCTCCCAAATCACTTCAAAATAGCACCCTAGGTTCTATTAGCCTTCCTCTTCTCAAATCCCCATCCGTCTTTGCTCGAATCCCAACCTTTCTCCTCGAACATCCGAAACTGTGGACGTCGCCTCCGCCGCCTCCGCCGCCTATGGCGGCGCCACTTCCAAATCGCTCAAAAACGACACTCCGTGACCCTTGTGCCTTCCTCATGCCTCATAAGTCATTGATTTCCTTCGAAGTGGTCCAGAATGTCGATGCAAGCTTGAGCTTCAAATATCAAAAGCGGTCGATTCGGACCTGTGTTCGTCAAGTTTTTAGGTCCAAGAATTAGTAAGTTTCTGCAACTTTTGATTAATTAATTTAGAGGTTTTAGGGTTGTAATCGATTCTGTTTGGATCTTAGTGTTGATTTAATTCCGTTCTATTTTGGTTTCCTTTTCTTCTTGGTTTGATTTTGTGTGTGACTATGATTAAGTGATTTAGAGTGTTTAGGTTTTGATTAATTTTTGTTTTGATTTTTCTTGTTTTTGATTTTCTTTGCTAGTTTGATTTTGTGTTGATTCATGAGCATCTTTTTGGTAATATGATTTAGTTTCAATTTGCTTGATTACAGGAATGTTTAATTAGCTTAATTTTTTAGGATCTTTGGTTATAACTGGATAAGGATAGAACTTTGTTTAGCCATGGTTAATGTTTGACCAGCTACTAGGGTAGGAAGGGGGTTGGTTTGGTTTGATCTGTTAATTTTCAGATACGTAAAGGGTAGTTTAGGCATTATTGACAAGAGAATATTGTAGTAACTGAAAATGGAACTCCCTAGGACTTTCTAGAAGGGGTTTTAAGTTGAAATTCACAAAAATAGGTGTATTAACTTGAGAAACAAGTCAATAAATAGAGGACTAATCTAAAAATAAAAGGGGGGACTAAAAAGAAAACTGAAAATCTGAGGGTTGCCCTCACTTTTGCCTATAAAAGGCAGCAGATACTGCCTTGTTGAAGAAGTTTTTTGGCAGCCTAAAATTCCCCCCCCCCCCCCCGAACTACTCTCTAGTTTACNTACTCTCTAGTTTCAGATAAAAATGAGATCTAGAATTTGAAATTTTCTTTTAGAGTCTTCAGCTTTCTACAGAAAAAAAAACAAAAAACACAACAAAAACTCTTCAGAAAATACCAAAAAATCACTATTACATCAAGTTGAACCTGTGGGTTGCGAAAGTTCAAAGGTTCACTTCGAGTAATTTTGAGCCATGAATTCAGCTCTTTAGCTCATCTAGGTTCAGAAACAATTTGTACTCCTTTATTGCTGTTTTGTATTTGGAATTTGGCTGCGTTTGGAATCAATTGAGTTCGAATTTGATCGGTTTGAGTTAGCTAGTGGTTCAGCTGGTTGTTTGTATTTGAGTCCTGGGTTCAATTTCTCGTTGGTTGAGTTTATTCAAGTTTACTGGACTGAATGTTGAATGTTGTAACATGTATTTTCAAAACTCAATCCTGGAGTGATTTGATGTTATACGTTGAGTTGTGAGCTCAATTTCGATCTACTGTTTTGACTGCTTGCTCATTGCTGTTGATCCTCACTTGTCTCACCTTTCTATTTTTCCAGGTTAC
>NW_017674712.1:8706-9442 GCF_001879085.1 Nicotiana attenuata | reverse complement strand
ATTTTCTTTAGTATTAGAGATAACAAAAGATAGAAAATCATAGTTACTTGAGGTTTGCCCTTTAACAATAAAACGAGATGAGCCTCGCTAAACAAAATAAACAAATTGCGGGGCCCTCGGTAAATGTTTATATAAAATACTTAGACTTAGGGATGGGCCGTTTAGCAAAATTCACGGCTTTCCCTAAAGATAATAACGCGTTAGTCACTTTAGGCGTGTTTTTAATAATCTTACCTTCTTAAATATGGGTGCACATTTATGTGACCCAAATCCAAATCTCAACGAAGTCGAAATGTGTCAAAAATTGCGGGTGCATTCATGTGACGCGATTCGAGACATGTTTTCACGACGTTGCAATTCTCTTAAAATAAACAATAATAATAAAAGCGGTTCAAAACTAAAGACATAAATCCAGAATCATATACTAAAATCAGATAAATAAGCCAAATATGACAGTTGAGCGACCGTGCTAGAACCACGGAACTCGAGAATGCCTAACACCTTCTCCCGGGTTAACAGAATTCCTTACTCGGATTTCTGGATCGCGGACTGTTAACAGAGTCAATAATTTCCTCGATTCGGGATTCAACCGGTGACTTGGGACACCATAAATCTCCCAAGTGGCGACTCTGATTTTTAATAATAAATAAATCCCGTTTTGATTGTCCTTTAATTGGAAAAACTCCTTTATGCCCTTGCGGGTGTGAGAAAAGGAGGTGTGACAATGTAAATCTCA
>NW_017674712.1:0-2346 GCF_001879085.1 Nicotiana attenuata | reverse complement strand
GGCCGAATGACAGTGATGTACCAGGGAAAAGAAGTTAAGGAAGAAGTTTGTGAAACCCATGGATTGACTCGCTCAGGAAGATGCTTTGCTCCTGACGAGCTGAGAAAGGCTAAACTCACCAAAGATAATCCAGTATCAGTAAAAAAAGTTGTAACTGAAGAAGAAGCAGAAGAATTATTGAAGAAGATGAAGGCACAAGATTATTCCATTGTAGAACAGTTGAGAAAGACCCCGGCACAAATCTCTTTGCTATCATTACTGATCCACTCAGATGAGCACCGCCAGGCATTGACGAAAATTTTGAACGAGGCCCATGTTCCTGATAAGATTTCTGTGAACCACTTAGAGAAAATAGCAAAAAAGATTTTCGAGGTCAACAGGGTTACGTTTTCTGATGATGAGCTGCCTTTGGAAGGCACTGAACATAATAGAGCACTCTACCTCACGGTGAAATGTGAAGACTCTCTGTGGTCACCCGGGTGCTAGTTGATAACGGGTCCAGTGCAAACATTTGCCCTCTCTCCACCCTGGAAAAGTTAAAGGTGGACAGTGAGAGAATCCACAAGAATAGTATTTGCGTGCGAGGATTTGATGGAGGAGGCAAGGACACAGTTGGAGATATAGTGTTGGAACTGACAATAGGTCCGGTTGAATTCACTATGGAGTTCCAGGTGCTTGACGTGGCTGTCTCTTACAATCTCTTGTTAGGCCGACCCTGGATCCATGCAGCAAAGGCAGTGCCATCTACCTTGCACCAGATGGTTAAATTCGAGTGGGACAGGCAAGAGATCGTGGTGCATGGGGAAGATAGTTCGTGTAATCTGGGTGATGCCATTGTGCCTTTCATAGAAGCTGAGGATGATAAAGGCCCATGGGTTTATCAAGTCTTTGATACGGTATCGGTTGAAAAGATCCCGGAAGGGAAGTGTATTCCTGTGCCAAAGGTAGTTGCTGCATCCGTCATGGTTGCGACGGAAATGCTGAAGAATGGATTTGTACCTGGAAAAGGCTTGGGTGCTTCTTTACAAGGCATCGTACAGCCCGTATCCCTTCCTGCAAACCTGTATACTTTTGGTTTGGGTTTCAAGCCCACTGCTGCAGACATAAGGCGAGCTAGAAAGATGAAAAAGAAAGCATGGACCCTTCCAAAACCCATTCCCCGCCTTTCCCGTTCCTTTGTCAGGCCTAGTACTGAGAAGCGCCTAGCAACAGCAATGCCCAGTGGTGTGGTTGATCCCGACAAGGAGCTGATTGAGTGGTTTGAAAAGCTGTTTTATGAGGTGAATGTGTTGGAGGCCGGAGAAGGTCCAAGCAAGGCAGATGTTCAGTTTGTGGGGCCCCTGGCAAAGCTTAACAATTGGGAAGCAACTCCCCTTCCTACCCGGAGGGAGTCTTGGTAGTTAGTTTTGATTTCCTTTCAGTTTAATCTGGATTATGTCCAAGGTTGTAATTCGGATGCTATGTTCCGTCCGTTTGGATGAGCTAAACCTTGTTATCTTAAATATTAATGAAATGCAATTTCCCTCTTTTTCATTCCTGATAGTTTTCATTTTTGTCTTTCTTTTCTTTCTTGTACAGTCCCTTTACGCTGGTTTCAGTGATGTGTCATGCATGAGGAGTATTCAGCCCAGTCTTAAATGCCAATCTAACTCAGACATAATAATACAAGAAATTGAGTGTGATGACGAAATAGAATGCCAATCTACGCACACTCTGGTCTTTCCATCCTGTTCCAAAAAAGGATGGAAAGACCAGAGTGTGCGTCGATTACCGTGACCACAATAAGGCAAGTCCAAAAGACAACTTCCCACTACCAAACATCCATATATTGATCGACAATTGTGCCAAACATGAGATTGGTTCCTTCGTGGATTGTTATGCGGGCTATCACCAGATTTTGATGGATGAGGAGGATGCGGAAAAGACGGAATTCATCACGCCTTGGGGAACGTATTGTTATAGGGTCATGCCATTTGGGTTAAAGAACGCAGGGGCAATGTATATGAGGGTAATGAACACCATGTTCCATGACATGATACATCGGGAAATTGAGGTCTATGTAGACGACGTGATCATAAAGTCGAGGAAACAATGTGACCATGTCAAGGACTTGAGGAAATTCTTCCAGAGACTCCGCAGGTACAACCTCAAGCTTAATCCAGAAAAGTGTGTGTTTTGAGTCCCATCTGGGAAGTTGTTGGGATTCGTGGTAAGTCGGCGCGGTATTGAGTTAGACCCGTCCAAGATCAAAGCCATTCAGGAGCTACCACCGCCAAGGAACAAGAAAGCGGTGATGAGTTTGCTTGGCAGGTTGAATTATAGGTATTGGAGCTATATGTTGGCAAA
>NW_017674711.1:61419-87431 GCF_001879085.1 Nicotiana attenuata | reverse complement strand
GGTTGGTCTGGGAAGAAGGGACTGTCCGGGGCCCAGTGAAAGTACTAGGACCCGCAGAAGAGAAGGGCAATAATCATCAGAATAACTGGTGAACAACTGGAATGGAGGGAAGCTCAGTAGAAGGCTCAACAGCAGACTCTTCCGCAATGGCTCCTCAGACTGGCCAACGGGGCAGAGGTTTCGCGGATGCCTTGTGTTTCTTGTTTGGGTTGTCCCGGATCCCCTGATGCTGAACCATGAGAACGGGAACTGGGCGAACTTTCACATCATAGGGCTTCTTTCTTTACCTTAGCGAATCCCGAGAAATACACGGTGAAGGAGTGTTGGATATTGGATAGTTCCCCAATATCTTGTCAACCCCCATTGAAGTGATGTGCCTGTACATCACATTCCCGCATTGATAGGGAAGCGTGCCAATGATAGAGAGCAATCAGCACAGCACGGGGAAGTGGGATAGTCTGGTCATGGGGAAGTGGGTACAAGCCGTTGCAGCACAAATGTAAAGCCACCCTCTAAGCTTGAAGTTCAAAGCTTCTTCTCAAAAATCTTCACCCCCGCCTGTATCCAATCCGGAACACGCACCCGGATGAGGCCAATACACTCAAAGCCATCGGACGAACCTCCTCTTCATTTCAACTTCTCATTGTAATTGGGTTTTCGTCTTCATACATCAAAAACCTAAATATCATTGAACGCCTTCCAGAAAAACGACAATATTTTTATCTCGCACTTTGGTCGCAATTGGAGCCGTTTTGGTTGTGGGAATACATTGCAATAAAATTCCTTGGACCAATATGCTCGGTTGGCATCTATCAAGTCATCCACAAAAATGCTCCCACATCCGCTACTACCTGTGTATGAAATTGTGTTGTGGTGAACATCTGGGGAGTATGGCAACAGGTCTCGGGTGATGTATGCTCCTCTTCGGCAATCCAGATTTCTTCTTTTTTGGTCATAATTTTCTCCTGAAATTGTGGAAGGCCACTTGGCTAACAAAGCGGTCTGGCCCAAACCTCAGCTCGTTTCTTGTGGTCGTTCATAACCAATCTTCAAGGCACTCTTTCCCATATCCGGAACCTCATCATCACAATTAGCCCCCCCTGCTGCACCTCTCCCCAGATACTGAAGCTGTGGGGGAGGTGGAAGTATATCGCCGCTGCTGGCCGCTGCTAAGCGAGCCATCAGACGACTCAGACTGTACATTTTTGTGGACGCTTGGGCTGTGCAGGTGCGAGCTGGACCAGAGGGGGCTTGCCCCGAGTTAGCTGAGAGGTTCTAGGAGAATGGTAGGTAACTTCACTGCTCACTCCCCGCAGCTGTCGTCATCACAGCAACTACTTGCTTTCTTCGTGTTTCAGTTGGTTGCGTCCGCGGGTGAGTTTTTGTTTGTTTCCCTTTCCTCCCGTGGGAGGAAGTCACCTCTGCCGGGTTGTTGTTTGGCACCGTCGATCGTCCTCTTTGTTTTGTACGCCATTTTTCTCTGAAAGCGAACAATATGTCTAACATTTGTTAGTTGACTCGCACAGTAGCAGTGTAATAAGTTGATGAAACAATTGCAGAATATCAGAGCAGGAAAATTGGCCAGAAACATATTTCAAGAACAGGTTCACCATGGAACCGCACTAATCAAGGAGTGCGGCCAGCGTAAAAGTAGGAAGGCATCGCGGGCCGCGTGAAAAACGGACCGTGGGCCGCACTGAACAAACATCAAACATAGCACGTCTCTGATTATCAACCAACTAGCGAGACCTGCGTAAAAATAAGTGGCGGCGGCCGCGATTAGTCCAGCGCGGACCCGCAATTTAGGGGAAGCGGCTGCACGCTGGGCAGGCTCTTTTCAAGCATGGGCCCCGCGGGACGCGCACCTCAGTGTGCGGCCGCGGGGTTTTGGGTCCATCGCGGACCGCGAAGAAATTGCGGGCCCGGTTGAGGCTAAGTGGGATCTGAGTTTGGGTTTGACAAAATCGTCACTTGTTTGGTTACAGAGTGTTTGGAAATCCGTGTTGTCCCTCTCATTACCACATGAAATCAGGTGCACTAGCCATTCCGAAGAACTAACATAAGCACTAACCTAATCACTCTCAACCAACTAAGAAAAAACGGAAAGAAGAAAAAGCTACAACTACGGGAAGCAAGTAAAAATTAAAAATACAAGATCTAATTAATGATAGTTTGCGGAGAGACATATATTACCAGGAAATTGAAGTAATCAAAGCACTCGATGCAAACACACCACAAGAACGGGCTCCAGAGAATGAACAGTAGAATATTAGGGCTCAGGTATTCAATTTGCCAAAAGTGTAAAATGATGGCCTTAGGTCCCTATTTAATAGAAAACCGTGGGGCCCCGTACTTACCCCAGCGCGGCCGGTGAAAATGACCGCGGACCCGCGCTGGGTTTAATTTTTGAAACCTGTGCAGGAATGCCCAGGCGGACGCACAATTGGGACGTCGCCACGGTCGTGAGACCATCCAGCGGACCGCAGTAACATGAACCGCGACCGCCGTGACCAAACTTCAGAAGAAGCAAACATCTTCAGCTCAATGCCAGCAGCGGACCGACAAACACACTGCGGCCGCAATGGCAACTTCACAGAAGCCTGTGGCACGTTTTTAACTTTGTTTTACGCTGCTGTCAATACTAACCGCACATCTCAAAAACAAATTAGCTCAAAATCCTAATCTACAAAAGAAATCAAAGAGAAATAAAAAGAAATGGGTTTGCCTGATCACGCCCACCTATGCCTTAAAAAAAACACTGCGGACGTTGCAAATATAACCCGAGTATTACGCCAGGGTCGAACCACAGAGTTTAACCTAATCAAGCGCTATCTTCATCAGATCCCACTATCTTTCAGAACCAGCTTCCCAATATTCAAATCTGCGTGTGAGTGTTTCTTTGGTAACTGCTTGCATAAAAATAACCAAATGGCTGTAACTAAATTAAAAGGGTTGTTAAAACAATTATGAGAAAGAGCTAAGCAATTGAATTTCCCCTATTGAATGGAAATTCCTTCTGTTTAAATCTCATACAATTTACCCAATACAAGTCTCATATCAATCAATGAACGCTAATCTTGGCCGCAAATCTCTCCCGAGTAATTCTCAGTAATCTACTATAGCAGCTCTCCCAAGATACACTTAGCTTGCTTTATTTTAGCACAATTCAATTTAGATTGGTACCCATGGAGGTTCGTTTTAGTCCTAATCTTTCACAGCCCATCAGTTGGCAAGACTTTTGCCAGTTTAAATAACTGGATGTCAGCTGCGACATCCAAGTTGTCCACATTGGCTACTTTAGTTGAGGCGCAGTCAGCACCAGCCAGTGTTCAGATTCCTCCGTCTGTTGAGGATACATTGAAGAAGCTCCTGGCCAACCAGGAGAAGATTATGGAGACTCAGGCTGCCTTGACTAAGGCGGTAGATTCACATGGCAAAGCTCTGAAGGAGCTTGCCAAGGAGCACAAAAAGATGAGAAAGTCAAGGGCGTCTAAGGAGTCGGTGAAGGTGCTTAGAGCGGACGTGGACAAGCTATTGGTAGATCAGATGCCTTTAGACTTGTTATTTGAGGATTCAGCTCCTCCAGCAGCAGCACCAGAGCCACAGCAGGAGCACGCACCCAGGCCTCCAAGGAAGAAGAGGAAGCTTCCCAGTACAGAGGGTGTAGTGATTGAGCTTGCAGAGACTCAGGAGATTCCCTCCAGTGATGCACTCGATATTCAGCCGGTCCAGGAGCAGGCCACTGTCCCAGCAGCAGGCCGGGAACCAGTCTGAGGTTCCCGCCCATACAGAGGATCAGGGGACCACTGAGGATCCCATGCAGACGGACCAGGCCCAGGGAGCTCTTCTATATCCTTTTATTGATTTTTTGTGCTTATTTGTGTAGTTGGCATTGGGGACAATGCCACCTCTTATTCGTGGCGGTGCGCCCTACAGTTTTTTGGAGTATCTGGATGACTGTACATATTAGATTCTCATTTTATGTTCTATTGATTTGATTTTCTAGTTGGTCTGTATATAACTTTACATTTTAGCTACTTTTCTCGTACTTTTTATTCTCTTTTGGTCTGTATATAATGTTACATTCGGTATATTTGCATCCCTTATTGTATATTCTACTCCCCGATTGTACATATTCATTTTATTTTTCTATTTTCGCAAAATTTTTCGTTTATTTTAGCTTCATAGATAGGCTCGTAGCCTTTTGTTTTGTTTTTGGCGTTTTCAATAAGCCCTTGGTTTTCTTAATGCCACGGTTCTTTTCAAGGGTGGAGTATAGTGTGAACCGGGTGGCTCTTCCCAATGATAGATGGCGTGACAACCTTGTTAAGGGTTTGAGTCTGTTTTCGATTTTTCTTTTATTTTTGATATTTCGTAGTTAAGGGTACCTCAGGCAAAGCTTCACTTGGGCCTAACACCTTTGCCTTCGATCCCATTATCAAAGACATAATGTTGTGTTCAGGATGGTGAAAGTCGTGGCCTTGAGACTCTTGTGTTGACCAAACAATCATCATGTGGTCTTTTTGGACCATTGTGCGCTTGAATCATAACTGAGGTCATTGTGGGCCCTCGACTAGATGTCTTTAGAAATCCCCTAGCATGTGTGGTGAGGAATCGAATTGTGAGTCCAAGTCCCGAGCCAATGGTCCAGAACTTGCTATGAATGTTTGTTGAGGCGAAATCCTAGGTGAAATTTGACTTGAGAAGTGATTATAGGCTCTCCTTGATCCCAAAGTTAAGTTGAACAATTCAATGGCCTACCAATGAAATGATCCCTAGTTAACCCTTTCGAGCCTTGAACCTTTTTCTTTCAAGAACCATTGCTACAAGCCTATACCCGTTCTAAAAGATACCCTCTCTTGGCACCCAAAATCTTCCCTTGAAGTAATGGCAAATGTCTAAGTTTGGAGGAGGAGAGACAAGAAAGGAAACAAAGTGGTAAAAGGTACAAAAGCAAAAGGAAAAGGAAAGCAATGAAAAAGAAAGAAAAGAAAAAGACAAAAAGAAAGACCAACGTGAAAAAGAATAAAAAGGTGATTCAAAGGAAACAAAAGTGAAAAAGGCGTGGAAAAAGTAGAAAAAGGAGAAATGATTTGAATTGCATAAGAAAGAGTGACAATGTGTCCCTCTAACCCCTTGAAAAGAAGTGAAATACTCAAATGAGTCAAGAAAGTGTGCCAAAATGAATCAAAAGAAGTGCTTAAGGGAAGATTGAACCCATTTGAACAAAAACATGTCCTACCCTTACCCAAAATCCTTCACAATGACTCCGCAAAAATCCTATATGATCTCGAGTTGAAGGGAGCCTACATTAGTGGATACTTACATAAGGGGCAAGCATATGGTACCTAGAGCTGGACTTTTGGCCTTTTTCTTGAGAGAGATAAGTGAAAGTCCATCAACCTCGGTTTGTGTGTCAATACTCTAAAAGGTGAGGTTCGCTTAGGGAGAGTTGAGGATATGTGAGTTTGGGTTCCACAATGACCAAGGTATTTGAGAAAAGTTCTTTGATGAAATGTGTCAACTCTTGATGCTCTTGTGTCACACTTGAACCATAGTTTTCAATGTTTAAAATGTGTTAATGATGCATTCGTATTGAGGGCAATTGTTAGTCCCAATTGATGCTTGTAGAGGTTACTTTAGGATAGCTGGAATTACTTGGATGTTCCTTTAAGGGGTGGGTCTTATTTTGTTTGCTTGAGGACAAGCAAAGGTTTAAGTTTGGGGGAGTTGATAAGTAGGATTTTAACGTGTTTTATGCCCCTACTTGCCTATGCTTTGAGTATAATTTGATACAAAATAATCCCAAAACGCTCACAGGTTGTGCTTGATTGCAGGTTTGAGCGACAAAGAGAATGAAATGTCAAAGATCGGCTCAAAACGGAGTGAAACCTGCTCAAGTATCAAAGGACAAGTAAAGTGATGGAAAAAAGAGCCTAGTGCGGACCGCACAAAAGTGCACGCGGCTGCACTAGGAGATTCAGAGAAGTGCATATTCAAGGCTCTCACAACGCGGCCGCGGTTGGATTTATGCGGTCTGCGTTCAGCTCACGCGGCCGCGCCACATTTTTATGCGGCCTGCGTGAAGAGATTCAGAGAGATGCCAGTTGGGACCAGAGCAAGCCACGCGGCCGCGGTCACACTTACGCGGTCCGCTCCAGAGCTCCTGCGACCGCGCTACACTTTCGCGCGGTCCGCGTCCCTCAACTTCAGAGAGTTAAATTTCAAGAGCCAACGCGGCCGCGCTACCTTTTGGCGCGGCCCGCGCTGACCCCGCAGGGGTATTTTTGTCCAGTTTTTCCAGCCACTATAAATAGATCCTTTTTCCATTTTTAGGTTAAGTTTTAGTTTTTCGGAGGCTGCTAAACTCGTGAGAACACTGGGTTTAGCCATTTCTGGCATTTATTACCTTGAATATTGTATTTCTTCCTTAGTAATCAATTAATATGTTTACTTCTTCATCTATTTCTATAATTTTTGCATCTAGTATGAGTGGCTAAACTCACTAGCTAGGGTTGTGGCTCAACCCTAGTGTGGGTAATTGATGGGTGTTGCCATCTAAGGATAGATTGATATTGGGTGTTTGCTATTTGTGTTGATTTTAGGTTTTAATTAAGGATTGGTGGTTGCAAACACTGATTCTAGCTTGGTGGGTTTAACTCTTCTTGAGAAAGAGAGTCTATGACCCCAAAATTGACCCAACAAGGAATTGGGATGGACCCATGAGAAATGGTAGTCCCAATTAACGGGTTAAACCTCGAGAGCGTAATTACCCTACTTGAACCCTAGTTGCTTGGTCTAATTGGCCTACCCAATTGGTCTCGAGAGAGTCAATTGGGCAAAATCACTCTCTCTACCGAGAGGTGTGAGAGTGGGTACAATTGAGCAACGGTTATAGCATAAGCCCCAAATATGTCAATTTACCCTTAGTAGCATCTACCGTTAGTTAGCCACCTAGGCAATGCCACGACCCTAGTGCCTTTCTCTATATTAATTACAACTTAGCAATATCTCCGTAGCATAATTTAGCTTCAAACATTAGTCTTATAATAGTAGATATAAAAATCAAAACCAAAGATGTTAGAAGTGATATTAGAAGCACAACCGCAATTCTAGACTAAACAGATAATACAACTCCCTCACTATCTCCCTGTGGAAATTCGATCCCGATCCACTATCGGGTAAAGCTGTTGCGACCCGCTCTTCCTACCTCAGTGTAGTGTTGAGTCGGCAGCGATCAGTATCCAGTCTAACCTCGAAGAAGTAGTAACGAGGGGTCGACTTTGATATTTACAATGGGCTAACAACAGTATATTTAAAATGTTATAATAAGCATGGAGTTCATAAATAATACTGAAAGTTCAATAACAGGACATGATAAGTTCTTCTTTCACAAATATATATTCCGAGTTCATTTTCTTCTTTTTATTTAACATCTTACATTTCAAGACATTTAAGCAATATCAATCATGGGGAGTTCTAAAGCATTTTCATGCGCAAATTATGCTGAGGTCCTACAGCCCAATCCAACATAATATTTAAACTATGCATTACCGAAGGGTCGAACGGCGCGAACCATAGATGCATCTATTTATTACCGAGGTGTTCGGCCCGATCCACAAATAGAAATTAGTTTTAAAGAAAACACAGATTTCTCATTTATAGTCAAGTATTCCATTCAATCTTCAAGTAAGTAAATTTAGCTTTTCATAAGTCTTTTATCAAGTTCCAACATGACTTAAGCAATTAAATTAGCAAGTAAGGGCGCAAACATTTCAAACAAAGCATGATACGGGGCCTAAACTACCCGGACAATAAAATGATAGTAGCTACCAACGGACTCTCGTCACCCCGTACGTACGTAGACCCCACAAATAACAACATATATTAATTTAGTTAACCTGTGGGGTAAATTCCCTCTTACAAGGGTAGAAAGGAGACTTACCTCATCTCAAAGCCTACTCCCAAACTCAAGAATGCGCTCAAACCCTCAAATCGGAGCTGAACAATCCAAAACTATTTAAATAGTGTAAAAACTAATCAATAAATGTTCAAAAATTTATATTCTAACTATTTAAGTGATTACCCAACCCTAATTGTAAGGTTTCCAAAATTTACCCCCGGGCCCACGTGCCCGGATTCCGGAAATTTTCGAAGAAAGTTGTTACCCATAACCTTAGGAACATAAATATATGATTTTTACTAAGTTCCATAACCATTTTCGTGGCAAAATATCAAAACCCTAGGTTTTCACCTAAAACCCTTGATTTTTACCAATTTTCATGTAGAAATCTACCCATACTCGTTGTATTAAACTCACATTAAGTAGAGATTAGTTACCTCTCAAGGCTAGGTCGAAATCCCCTCTCTAAGAGCTCCAAGAATCGCCCCAAGATGAAATAAAACAGCTCAAAATGCCTAAGTCCCGTATTAAAAAGAGGTTCTACCTACTGCGATTTTCGCACCTGCGGTGACTTGGCCGCATCTGCGGTCTCACACCTGCGGTGCTCGATCCGCTTCTGTGGAAATTCATTGAGGCTAGCGTGGTTCGCTTCTGCTGGCGGTAGACCATTTCTACGGTCATCGAGCCGCACCTGCGCCCAGCTTCGCACCTGCGCCCTTTCCTTCCGCACCCGTGCCTTCGCGGGTGCGCACCAATCCCCGCACCTCTGGTCCCTTCCCAGATGCTACAGAACCGCTTCTGTGGCCAAATTCCTCGCACCTGCGGCTGGCAAACAAGAGGTGCGATTACGACATAACTGGGGAGCTTCAGCTCTTGGTCCAAGTTTCCAACTTGGTCCGAATTGACACTCGGGGCCCACGGGGCCCCGCCCGAACATACCAACAAGTTTGAAATCATAAAACGGACTCGTTCAAACTCTTGAAATGCCCGAAACAACATTAAAACTAGGAATCACACCTCAAAACCAATTAAATCAAACTTATGAACTTAAAGTTCTTCGATTTACCTCCAATGCGCCGAAACGTACTTAAACTACTCGGAATGACACAAAATTTTGCGTGCAAGTCTTAAATTACATTACGAAACTATTCCCGATCTCGTTATTCTGATTGGACATCGATAACACCAAAACCCACTCCAAACAAATATTTAAAGAACTTCTAAAACCTTCAAGAACAAATTTTCACTATTAAGCGCCAAACCGCTCCCGGGTCATCGAAAACCCGATCAGAACATACGTCCAAGTACGAAATCATCATACAGACTTATTGGAACCATCAAATCTCGATTCCGAGGTCGTTTACTCAAAATGTTGACCGATGTCAAACTTGGCCTTTTAAGCCAACCTTGAGAAACCAAGTGTTTCGATTTCAACCCGAACTCTTTCAAATCCCAAACTAACAATCTCCGCCAGTCATAATTCAATAAAAGCAAGTATGAGAAGTCTCATTTAGGGGAACGGGGTTCTAGAAGGTAGAATGACCGGTCGGGTCGTTACACTTTCATTTCTACAATAATTTTAGGCTCTTTAATTTTTAAGTCCCTTTCTACTCTCTCAAGTAGCTTTCCTCTCTTCCCTCAATTATACATCTGAGTAATGAATAGTCAAAAAACAAGAATCCATTACGAAGTCTTTGTCTTTTTGTTGGGTGAAAAGTCTTACTTTTAATGGCAAAGAGAAAACAAGGACAATTTTGGTTTTTTTTTTCTCTGTGTCAGCTGCAGACGGTAGCTAAGTAGCAAACATAGCTGTAAGAATTAAAAGCTTGAAATTAGGGGTTGTTTGGTAAGGTGTATAAAACAGTTCCGAATATGGTGTATTAGTAATACTGAGATTAGTTATATTGGAATTAGTTATGCTGATGTTATTCCTTATCCACGGGATTTGCAAAATATAATCAGAAATGGCTCTTTGTTAACTTTTCATTAGTTTTTTCAAGTTTCTTTTTTGCACTTTAAATTAAGAAACTTCTTTCTCTATATGTTGATAAGTTGAGCATAGGGCAACCAAAAGAAAATGTGAATGTCATGTCTAAAATTCACGTGATCTGCACCTAGCATTATATTCACATCGAACGAACCAACTCATATAATTCATCCCGGTCATATGAGAAATACACAATGCTTGCCCACATGTTAGGGTCTTAGTCTAATGAGATTATTATAACGACCCGACCGGTCGTTTTGAGTTTTTACACTTTGCTCGTCAGTTCTCGGGCATGACTTGCCCCGTATAGTATATTATGACTTATATAAACCATTGGTTTTGGTTTTCAGGGTAATCGGAATGAATTTGGAAGAACAGTTCTCAGTTCGAGGCTTGAAATTCGAAAGGTTTGACCAAGATTTGACTTGTTTGCATATGATCTCGGATCGGAAATTTTATGATTTGGTTACCTCCGTTAGGTGATTTGGGACTTAAGAGCGTGAACGGAATGCATTTTGGATGTCCGTGGAAGGATTAGGCTTGAATTGGCGAAGTTGATATTTTGGTAATTTCCGGTTGGTAGGTGAGATTTTGATCCAGGGGTCGGAATGGAATTCCGAGAGTTGCAGTAGCTTCGTTGTGTCATTTGGGATGTGTGTGCAAAAATTTCAGGTCATTCGGACGTGGTTTGGTTGGGTTTTTGATCGAAAGCGTATTTCAGAAGATTTTTAGAAACTTAGGCTTGAATCTGATGTGTTTTGGGTAATTTGATGTTGTTTGAAGTGTTTTGATGATTGGAGCAAGTTTGAATAAGGTTTTAGGATGGGTTGGTGCCTTTGGTTGAGGTCTAGGCGGCCTGGGGTAAGTTTCGGATGGTCAATCGGACCATTTAGTGCCTTAGAAGATAGCAGAAAATTGCAGGTTCAGTATTGTAGAGGATTTGCCCTTCGCGATCGCGTAGGGTGTATCGCAATCGCGCAGAAGGAATTGAGGAGGGCATCCAATTGTTCTTCGCGTTCGCGATTGGAGGCTCGCGATCGTATAGCATGAGAGAGTTGTTTATCGCGAAAGCGTAAGGGTGGTCGCGTTCGCATAGGGTTAATTGGACCTGGGTCTTGGCAGGTCGTTTGTGCATTGCAAACGCGGAGATATGTCTGCGATCGCGTAGCGTTGTTTCGCCTGGTCATCGCGTTCACGTAGACCTTGTCGCGTTTGCGTAGTGTAATTTTGGGAAGCTGAATATTTGTTCTTCGCGATCGCGGAGGAAGTGACACGATCGCGATGAAGGAAATACAGGTCTGGGGCAGAATGTTTTAATTCGTTTAATCAGCGACTCGAGGGCTCATTTTCTCCATAGTTGATCATTTTGGGAGCATTTTGAAGGGCATTGAAGAGGGATTCAAGGGGAAATCGATTGGAGGTTAGATTTTAAACTTAAAACTCAATTATTATGTGAATTCCACCTAGAAAATCATGGAAAACTAAGCCAAAAATTGAAGAACTAGGGCTTGAAAAATTTGTCTTTTGATTTGGGATTTGAAGGGTCATATGTGGATGGATTTTGATGTTTTTGGTATGTATGAACTCGTGTGGAGATAAGGAACCCGTTGATGTGAAATTTCTGAGTTTCGAGAAATGGGCCCGGGGCTCGGGTTTTGCTAATTCCAAGATTAGTGCTCGTGATTGGTTGTTTTCGCTTGGGCTTTGTTCCCTTGGCATATTTTGACGTCCTCGTTCTGATTTTGGATAGATTCGACGCGCGTGGAGGCCGGTTCGAGGGGCAAAGGCGTCGCGAGCTAGACATTTAGCCGGTTCGAGGTGAGTAATGATTGTAAATGATGTTCTGAGGGTTTGAAACCCCGGATTGCACATCGTAGTGCTATATTGAGGTGAGGCACATGCTTGATGACAAGCGTGGGGTCGTGCACTATTGGGGACTACGACTTGGTCCGTCCCAATTTATGATTTCATTGCGTATTTGACTGAAATCTATTTGTTATCATCATTATTCGGGCTGCATGCCATATTTGGGCTTCGTGCCAACTATGTGAACCCTTCGGGGATTTTTGTTGATATTTCCTCACTATTTTGACTTTATACTTGAACTCAGTCATGTTATTTTCCACTGTTTTCAAAACTCACCCATGTTCACTCAGTTTTAATACTCAAATGATATTTAAATGATGTTTTGGGCTGAGAAACACTATTTTACAATTGCCCGAGAGGCTTATGTGATTTTTGACTGAGTAAGGCCGAGGGCCTGTGTTGTGAGGATATCTTTTGAGGTCGGGCTGCACGCCGCAGCGGTGATACACCGATACTGATGTGAGGCCAAGGGCCTGAGAAATGTACGCCACAAGGTGGCTTGATATTGATATGAGGCCGAGAGCCTGTTTATTATGCCACGAGATGGCTTGTTATTGCGCTTGCGCCGTAAGGGGCCCCTCCAGGAGTCTGCACACCCCCAGTGACCGCAGGTACCCAGTGTGATGTGAGATATAGCCCGAGGGGCTGGTTTTGTTCTATGTGATTGCCCGAGGGGCTCGTACCGTTCTGAGATATTGCCCGAGGGACGGAGATGTTGATATTGTGCCCGAGGGGCGAACCTTATGTGTTTATCTTTCTTATTTGCCTGTCATTTACTTGCTTAATTGTGTATTTGTACTCGAGGGGTGGATTTTTGTGCTTATCTTCACTAGTTGTTCTGCATTCACTTGCACAACTGTTGAAAAAGTTATTTTAAAAATGGTTTAAACTGAGCTAAGATGTTTTAAAGGATTTTACAGCTTCATTGCTTTCTACTGGCTTTTGAACTGCTTCTATACAACATGTTGATGCTCTTTTCGTGATTTCTTATCACTTAGTCCTTAGTTATGATTATTACTCACTGAGTTGATAGTACTCATTTTACTCTCTCCTCCTTGTGTGCGGATTCGTATATTTTTTGAGCTTGGTGGCAGTTGTCAGTGGAGTTAGCAAGGTAGCTGTCGGCGTTCGCAGCACTGCTTTCTCTCTCTTCATCCTATTAGACTGTACTGAGTACATTTCAGACCTTGTTAGTTGTATTTAGACTTAGTAGATGCTCGTGACTAGTGAAACCCCGGTTTGGGCTGTGTTTGGGTTGTACTTCTGCATTGTTATGATATTATCCGCTATTTAGCGTTATTAAATCATGTTTTAGCCTGTTGTATTGTTGTTTAGCTGTTTAACTTCGAATTGGAAACGTGTCGGCTGGCCTTGTCTTAAGGAGAGGCGCCATCACAACCGGGTCTGGGTTTAGGGTCGAGAAAAGTTGGTATCAGAGCCTAGGTTACATAGGTCTCACGAGTCATGAATAGGTTTAGTAGAGTCTCGCTGACCGGTACGGAGACGTCTGTATTTATCCTCGAGAGGCTGCAGAACCTTTAGGAAAAGCTTCACATTCTTGAAATCTTATCGTGCATCCTTTATTCAGCTTGAAAAGTAACTCTTGAAATTCCTTCCACGTGTCCGTATGTGCACATGAGCGCTCAGTATCAGATGTGCTCGATGTCTTGTGATTCCCCCGATCAAGGGGCGAGATGTGATCTCTGTGAGTCGATGTTGGGCAGGTCTGGAGGACTTGAGGCCGGATTTTTGCCTATGGCTTGAGCACCGAGGTGCTGATTGTGTGAGCAAGTGTTTTTTAAATTATATGATCGGTAGTGTCTCTAGTATTGGAAGTGACGGCTGGATGATTATGTGATAAGTATGTTAGTACTGCGAGATGTATCGAGAAGGGTCTGCTGGAGAATAGAAGAACTATTAGGTGCTTGATTTCCATCTTGATTCGAGTTTTAGCCCCGAGTTATGGGCGTGCGATGAATCTTTTCATGTTTTCTAGTTGAGAGTGAAGTAAATTTCATGTTACGGTATAAGTTCAGACTCAGGAAGACCAAGTGATTGCATAATGGTTATGACGGTGGAACGTATACAGAAATGCCAGTTTGAGGCAAATCAGGTGGGTTATCTCCTGCGAAGTGTTCTGGAGTTGTGTGATCCTTATGTTGTCTATTAGAAGATCCCATTTACAAGCGAAATATATGTGTTTAAATTTAATTTGGCTCGCTTAAGAGAGTGGGTTTAATTGTTGCGTGAGGAAATGCGAGAGTTGCAGAAGATATGGAGTACCAGATGGTCTGTGTTCCACGAGCTTATGAAGGGTTGAGTAAATTTCACTATGGTATTATGACAGCAATAAAGTATATGCTTTATGAATTATGGTGTGTGCTTTGATCTATGGCTTCGAGCCAAGTGGGGGAGTCTGCTATTGAATAGCTGATCGCACGGTTATGTGCTATAATGGTTCCAGTTCGAGGCGTATTTCTGAGTCAGTTATGGCTCGAGTCAAGGAAATTTCGATAAAGGTTATGTTATGCTTTGTGGGTGTATGAGAATCGGGGAATTACTTGAGTTGTTGGTAAGGAATGCTCGGTGCATGGGGTAGGAAGTTGCTTGGATATATTGGGATGAGGTTACATTCTGCGGGTCGGAGTGCAAATGAGGCAGAGGTTGTTCGGTTCTTTTGATCGGGCTAATTGCGGTTTGAGTAGAGTGGATGACTTGCGAGAATGATTCTAATATGTTCAAGAGTCTACATATAACAATTGGGTATTGTAAAGTTGCATATGTTGTTAGAAACTGAGTTTTCATTGGAAGATGTCAAGGCTTGTGGTATTTTCTATATTAATTATAGGAACACTTAAAAGAGTATTCAGCGGGTTATGAGCCTTAGGCTGTGTGGTATTATGCTTGGGTCTCGTGTGGTAAGTTTGGGTTGAGGAAATGTGATGTTATGGCAAGAAGGAGTATCAATTGAAGGTAAATAAGAAGGGAGCTCGGTAGATGGGATAGCTTGGTAGTAGGCCAGATTGGTATGGTAAGGATATGATTAGTTCTTTGGGTGTTTACGAGGTCATGAGTTCTATAGGTATTTCGCTGTAATGCTCCGGGGTATATGCATGGTAAAGTTATTCAGCGATTGGTTGGCTTTTAGAACGACTCTGGCACGTTCGAGGACGAACATATGTTTAAGTAGGGGAGGATGTAACGACCCGACCGGTCGTTTTGAGTTGTTGCACTTTGCTCGTCAGTTCTCGGGCATGACTTGCCCCGTGTAGTATATTATGATTTATATAAACCATTGGTTTTGGTTTTCAGGGTAATCGAAATGAATTTGGAAGAACAATTCTCAGTTTGAAGCTTGAAATTCGAAATGTTTGACCAAGATTTGACTTGTTTGTATGTGATCTCGGATCGGAAATTTTATGATTTGGTTAGCTCCGTTAAGTGATTTGGGACTTAGGAGCGTGATCGGAATGCATTTTGGAAGTCCGTGGAAGGATTAGGCTTGAATTGGCGAAGTTGATATTTTGGCGATTTCCGATTGGTAGGTGAGATTTTGATCCAGGGGTCGGAATGGAATTCCGAGAGTTGCAGTAGCTTCTTTGTGTCATTTGGGATGTGTGTGCAAAAATTTCAGGTCATTCAGATGTGTTTTGGTTGGGTTTTTGATCGAAAGCGTATTTCGGAAGATTTATAGAAACTTAGGCTTGAATCCGATGTGCTTTGGGTAATTTTATGTTGTTTGAAGTGTTTTAATGATTGGAGCAAGTTTGAATAGGGTTTTAGGATGGGTTGGTGCCTTTGGTTGAGGTCCCGGGGGCCTCGGGTGAGTTTCGGATGGTCAATCGGACCATTTGGTGCCTTAGAAGATAGCAGAAAATTCTAGGTTCAGTGTTGCAGAAGTTTTGCCCTTCTCGATCTTATAGGGTGTATCGCGATCGCGTAGAAGGAACTGAGGAGGGCATCCAGTTGTTCTTCGCGTTCGCAATTGGAGGCTCGCGATCGCGTAGCTTGGGAGAGTTGTTCATCGCGAACGCGTAAGGGTGGTCGCGTTCGCATAGGGTTAATTGGACCTGGTCTCGGCAGGTCGTTTGTGCATTGCGAACCCGGAGATATGTCTACGATCGCGTAGGGTTGTTTCGCCTGGTCATCACATTCGCGTAGACCTTGTCGTGTTCCCGTAGTGTAATTTTGGGAAGCTGAAGATTTGTTCTTCACGATCGCGGAGGAAGTGACGCGATCGCAATGAAGGAAATATAGGTCTGGGCAGAATGTTTTAATTCATTTTACCCGCGACTCGAGGGCTCATTTTCTCCATAGTTGATCATTTTGGGAGCTTTTTGAACGGGATTTAGAGGGATTCAAGGGGAAATCGACTGGAGGTAAGATTTTGAACTTAAAACTCGATTATTATGTGAATTCCACCTCGAAAATCATGGAGAACTAAGCCAAAAATTCAAGAACTAGGGCTTGAAAAATTGGTCTTTTGATTTGGGATTTGAAGGGTCATATGTGGACGAATTTTGATGTTTTTGGTATGTATGAACTCGTGGGGAGATAAGGAACCCGTTGATGTGAAAATTTTTGAGTTTCGAGAAATGGTCCCAGGGCTCGGGTTTTGCTAATTTCGGGATTAGTGCCCGTTATTGATTGTTTTCGCTTGGGCTTTGTTCCCTTGGCATATTTTGACGTCCTCGCTGTAATTTTGGATAGATTCGACGCGCGTGGAGGCCGGTTCGAGGGGCAAAGGCGTCGCGAGCTAGAGATTTAGCCGGTTTGAGGTGAGTAATGATTGTAAATGATGTTCTGAGGGTTTGAAACCCCGGATTGCACATCGTAGTGCTATATTGAGGTGAGGCACACGCTTGATGACGAGCGTGGGGTCATGCACTGTTGGGGACTATGACTTGGTCCGTCCCGATTTATGATTTCATCGCGTATTTGACTGAAATCTATTTGTTATCATCATTATTTGGGCTGCATGCCATATTTGGACTTCGTGCCAACTATGTGAACCCTTCGGGGATTTTTGTTGATATTTCCTGACTGCTTTGACTTTATACTTGAACTCAGTCATGTTATTTTCCACTGTTTTCAAAACTCACCCATGTTCACTCAGTTTTAATACTAAAATGATATTTAAATGATGTTTTGGGCTGAGAAACACTATTTTACAATTGCCCGAGAGGCTTATGTGATTTTTGACTGAGTAAGGCCGAGGGCCTGTGTTGTGAGGATATCTTTTGAGGTCGGGCTGCACGCCGCAGCGGTGATACACCAATACTGATGTGAGGCCGAGGGCCTGAGATATGTACGCCACGAGGTGGCTTGATATTGATATGAGGCCGAGAGCCTGTTTATGATGCCACAAGATGGCTTGTTATTGCGCTTGGGCCGTAAGGGGCCCCTCCAGGAGTCTGCACACCCCCAGTGAGCGCGGGTACCCAGTGTGATGTGAGAATAGCCCGAGGGGCTGGTACCATTCTGAGATGTTGCCCGAGGGCGAACCTTATGTGTTTATCTTTCTTATTTGCCTGTCATTTACTTGCTTAATTGTGTATTTGTGCCCGAGGTGCGGATTTCTGTGCTTATCTGCACTAGTTGTTCTGCATTCATTTGCACAACTGTTGAAAAAGTTATTTTAAAAAGGGTTTAAACTGAGCTAAGATGTTTTAAAGGATTTTACAGCTTCATTGCTTTCTACTGGCTTTTGAAACTGCTTCTATACAGCATGTTGATGCTCTTTTCGTGATTTTTTATCACTCAGTCTTTATTTATGATTATTACTCACTGGGTTAACAGTACTCATTTTACTCCCTGCACCTTGTGTGCAGATTCATGTATTTTCTGAGCTTGGTGGCAGTTGTTAGTAGAGTTAGCAAGGTAGCTGTCGGCGTTCGCAGCACTGCTTTCTCTCTCTTCATCTTATTAGACTGTATTGAGTACATTTCAGATCTTGTCAGTTGTGTTTAGACTTAGTAGATTTTTATGACTAGTGACACCCCGGTTTGGGCTGTGTTTGGGTTGTAATTCTGCATTGTTATGATATTATTCGTTGTTTAGCATTATTAAATCATGTTTTAGCTTGTTGTATTGTTGTTTAGCTGTTTAACTTCGAATTGGAAATGTGTCGGCTGGCCTTGTCTTCACGAGAGGCGCCATCACGACCGGGTCTGGGTTTAGGTTCGTGACAATTACAGTTTCCCGGCCTAGGTATATAGGGTTGACTTAACATCAACACGAGTCTTAAGTCCGTCTTTTAAATTATTATTTGTAATTATGTTAAACCCTAATGTCTTGCTACAGAAGTAGCTAGATCCAAATTTCACACATTTTTTGTTAGTTTTGGTTGCATTTTGCAACTCCATTTTATCTACTTATCGAGGAAAAAAATATGTTAAATTAAAGTCCAACAATTTCAGACAGGAAAAAAAGACTTGAACAAAGAGATTATAGTTAACAAATTAAGATTCAGATCATACTTTGCAAATCTTGAAAGGACATTATTTTGTTGTTGAAATATGATCCATTTACAATCCTCTCTCTCATACAATAGGCATATGGCCTAATAGATATTAGGGAAAGTAAATTAAACAAATAGATATGACACCATAAATTGGCCAAGAAAGTCAAATAATTAAATCTTAGCTTTTAGATTGACCAAGATAGTCAAATAATTAAAATCCTTATTTTCTTCATCTCTCTATCAATAAGGTTCCTCTTCGACTCTTCGATCTCTGACAAAATAGCCACCTTAACCATGATTCATCTTCATTAGGAGATTCTAATTTCATGATTAATTAATCTTTTTACAAGATGTCAACTTTAAAACTTATTAGATCTTCCGTTCCATTTTATGTAATGTTCTTTGACTGAATACAAAGTATTTATGAAAATATGGATCTATCTACTATTTACTTGCCTTTTGTTTTTTAAGGGATCTTACACAAGTAGCTGATCGAATTTACAATTTATTTTTCTTAGCCAGTATACATAGATTATACATATTATTAATGAATTACACATATATTATACATCTATCAACTATTTTTAGTTTAAGCATTTGTGTGGATAGTTATTTCGGTTAATTCTTTTTTAATTCTATAAATATATGATATGGTATAAACAATCAAGAAAACTAGAGCCTCGACTTTCTTTCTAGGTTTTTTATTTTAAACGACCTATATGCAGGGACCAAACTATAAGGTTATCGTAAACTCAGTAGCCTTAATCTAAATCCTAATTTGTATTAAGAAATCAACTATAGTACATACAAAAATTAAATTCAGAACTCAATTACTAACACCTGATGTGACTATCCTAAAAGTCAAAATTCATAAAGTTTAAATGTAGGCCCTGCATGCCTCAACTTTTATGTATGCATTTGACCATATATCAGGTTTAGACTCCCTTTTAATGTGATCACCCGATAGGTCATCTAGAGTTTTAAACCATAAACTAGACTCTCTATATTTCGAAGTCTCCAATAGCTTCTTTAAGTCTTCCTCAATTTGCTTGTGCAGTCCGGGTATATTTCCGGAAGGCTTTCATGCTAAAAACTAATAAAATATAAAATTTTCCCTTAAAAATCTATTTGAATTGACTTCGGTAAACGTTTTGAGCAGATGGACCCGCATCCGTATTTTGACGGTCCCGGTGGATCCGTATCGTGATTTGGGACTTTGGCGTATGCCCGGAATCAAATTTTGAGGTCCGTAGCTCGAGTTATCGCTTTTTGTAGAAAATTGAATGTTTAAAGGCTTAATGAATTTAATGGCTTGACCAATGTTTGACTTTGTTGATACCTGGTCCGTATTTTGGATCCAGAACTCGGTATAGGTCCATTACTATATTTCTGACTTGTCTGTCATATTTGGTGAAAAACGGAGTTGGTTTGACGTGATTCGGACGTCCGACTGTTAAAGTAGATGTTCTAAAGTTTTCTTGAAAATTTCATTTGATTTGGTATCTGATTCGTAGTTCTAGGCGTTATTTTGGTGTTTTGAACGCGCGAGCGAGTTCGTATGAGGTTTTTGGAGTTGAGTGTATATTTTGTTTGGAGCCCCGAGGGCTCAGGTGAGTTTCGGATAGGCTACAGATGATTTAAACTTAGAATAATCTGGTTTTTTGACTTCTGCTGGTTTCTGGCGCTTTCTTATTTGAGATCGCGGAGAGTGAATTGGGCTGAGGTGAAACTCTTCATCGCGAATGCGATAGTTGGGTCGCGAACACAGAGCAATGGGGGCATTACCCTTCGCGAACGTGAAGGGTATCTAGCAAACACATAGGCTATTTGAGTCGCTGCTTCGCGATTGCGTCAGGACCTTCGCGACGCAAAGAAGGCCTGACGCCAAGTGATTTAAATGTTCAAAAAACGGGATTTCTCCAATTTTTCATAACCCTTCCATTAGACCTCCGCGTAGGGGCAATTTTGAAGAGAATTCTCAACATCAATTCATAGGTTGTACACTTTAACTTATTTTCTTTCATTTCAAACATCACCCATTAATTCCAAGCCCTAATCTTTGTTCTTCCATGGTTGAAAACTGGGGATTTAGATAGAATTGAGGATTTTTGCAAATTAGGGATCTTGTCTCAATTTGAGGTCCGATTTTGAAATCAATTACATAATCGGGCACGGGGGTGAATGGGTAAATGCATTTTGGTCCGAACCTCGGGTTTTGACCAGGCGGGCCCGGGGTCAATTTTTGACATTTTGGGGGAAAATGCAGAAATCCTAAATTTATGAATTTTAATTGATTCCTTTAGCAATATTTGATTGAGTCAATTGTGGTTAGATACGAGTGATTTTGAGGCAGATCGGGAAAGGCTCCAGTGGAGCTTTGAGTCGACTTTTGGAGCGAGGTAAGTGTCGTGGTTAGCATTGACTTGAAGGATTAGGACTTGTGTGCCTATTTGCTACTTGTTTAAATGTTGGAACAAAATATATGTGAGGTTACGAGTACTTATGTGTTGTTTTTGGGTTAAAGCATGCGGGTATGTCACGACCCAAAACACGCTAGTCGTGATGGCACCTAACCCGAACCGCTAGGTAAGCCAACTATACTATCCGATTCCAATAATATTCAATAAGGCAATTTATCAAAAGAAGTTATTTGAATCTTATACATTTCCCTCAGGACTGGTAGTACAAATCATGAGCTCCTAAGAATAGAGTTTACAAAGCCGATATGAAGAAAATACATCTTCTGTTTGAAAAGTACATAAATAGAATTTTATAAAGGTAAGGCTATCATGAACAAGAGGCAGCTACATCAGGGACGCAGGTACTCCTTCAAATCCAACAACCATCGAACGCAACAACATCGACATCCCGGATCTGCAAGCAATGTGCAGGAAGTGCAGTATGAGTACAACCAACTCCATGCACTCAAAAGTAACAAAACTAAACTTAGGTTGAAAGTAGTGACGAGCTGGAACATAAGTCGGGTCCAACACCAATATCCAATAACAGTTCATAACAATGTAAATCATATAAGTAAAGAAGTATCTCAGAGATAAGGTGTTCAGCTTTTTCATAGTTTACCGAAAATAGTTCCACTTTTCAAGAATATCAGTGAAACTCAAATCCTTTACCGAAATCGTAGTAAAATATGAGTTAGTTTGAAAAGTGTAACTTTTCTAAAAATCCTTTTCACAATGAATAAGATGTTTCATTTTTCTTTCCAGATAACAAGTGTGAAATACCTTTCTATGCCACATATCAATGAGTGTAAACAGTCATGAATGACGTGATACCATACAACATGAGGAAAAATACATCTCTATGCATGTATGTCATGTGTGCATGCCAGTGCCATGTATTTCAGAGATGAATCATGTACTCACACTCTCAGAGTACTCAATCTCGCTGCCTCGCATCCTCTCTCACTATGCTCAATGCACAGCACACTCAAACACTCAGTGCAGTAAAACAATCGCTGTGGCGTGCAGCCCGATCCATATATATATGGTCGACTGCGCTCACTGGGGGTGTGCAGACTTTGGAGAGGCTCCTACAGCCGATACGCTATTAATCCACACGGACAACTCACAAGCAATAACATCAATGTCAAAATCCGCACGGACAACTCACGTGCTGCACGGACAAATCACGTGCCATAGTATCAAGATCATAATCCGCACGGAAAATCTACGTGCTGCACGGACAACTCACGTACTATAGTCTCAATATCATTATCCGCACGGACAACCCACATGCTACTCGGACAACTCACGTGCCATAGTCTCAATATCTCACAATCAGGCCCTCGGCCTCACTAAGTCATCAATCACTCTAGTCTCACTCACGGGCTCACAATGTCATGAAACTAGCCCGACAACAATGATATGATGTATCAACAAACAACAACTGAGACTGAGATATGATATGAATGCATGAATATGACTGAGTACGAAATATCAATGAAATCAGTGAGATGACAGCAAGAAACGACCTCTTTGGGTCCTAACAATATCATCCTAAAGCCTAGACAGGATATCTAGCGTGATTTGACAGCTCAGTTATTTAATCACATGGTGAAAATACATATATCAACAAAATAGGGCCACTATTCAGTGCCCTGGAAACAACGGAGTCACAATTCACAGGGTGCACGCCCACACGCCCGTCACCTAGCATGTGCGTCACCTCTATATCAATCACATAACACATAATTCTGGGTTTCATACCCTTTACACTAAGTTTAGAAGAGTTACTTATCTTAAATAAGCCAATTCTGACACCGAGCAAGCCTAGTGATGCTCCAAGAATGCCATCGCGTGCGTAGCGACCTCCGAATGTTCCAAAACCCAATCCTTGTAATGAAAATTGCTCCAAAAATTGCCTCAATCCGAGTCCCACATCCCAAAATATTAAGAAATAACCAAAAAGCTCGATTTTATAGCTTCTGCCCAGAAATTCCTCATTTGCGGTCAAAATGTCGCATCTGCAACCTCCGCTTTTGCGGATCATTCCTCGCATCTGCGGCGCCCATGGAGACTGGCCCTTCCGCATCTGCGGACATACCCGCTTCAGCACACGCGCAGGTGTGTTACAAAATTCACTTCTGCGGTCCTTCTCCCCGAGCCTCTTCTCGCTTCTGCGACTCCCCTAACGCTTCTGCAGCCATCACACCTACGCTAACCAGTCGCAGATGCGGCCATACCAGAACCAACAGCCTTCAGCAATGCACTATGAAACGAAAATAACGAACCTCGTTCGAAACTCACCCGAGCCCCTCGGGACGCCGACCCAAATATACCCAGCAATTCCCCATAACCATAACACGGACCTACTCGACGGCTCAAAACACACATAACAACATCGAACGACGAATCACACCTCAATTCAAAATCATTGAACTTGAACCTTAACTCGCAATCGATGCCGAAACGTACCCAAATTTCACGTCCCGATTTACCTNTTGACCACCGGTTAATCGGACCGGTCAACGAACTACACTGTTCATCCGGTTAAACGGACAGACCGGACCGGCCCTGACCGGTATAACGGTTAACAAGTTTTTTTTTTAAGCGTGGGCCTCAGATTCTGACCGTTGGCAACAGTCCATTTCACCAATGCACTATGAAACGAAAATAACGAACCTCATTCGAAACTCACCCGAGCCCCTCGGGACGCCGACCAAATATACCAGCAAGTCCCATAACATAACACGGACCTACTCGACGGCTCAAAACACACATAACAACATCAAACGACGAATCACACCTCAATTCAAAATCATTGAACTTTGAACCTTTAACTTCCACAATCGATGCCGAAACGTACCAAATCACGTCCGATTTACCTCAAATTTTGCACACAAGTCATATTTGACATTACGGACCTGCTCCAACTTCTGGAATCGGAATCTGACCCGGATATGAAGAAGTCCACTCCCGGTCAAACTTTCCAAATTCCAACTTTTGCCATTTCAAGCCAAAATCTACTACGGACCTCCAAATCACGATCTGGACTCGATCCTATGTCCAAAATCACCCAACGGAGCTAACGGAACCATCGGAAATCCAATCCGAGGTCAAATACTAAAAAGTCGAAACTTGGTCATTCTTCCAAATTAATCCCGAATAACTTGAATGCCCAAACCGCTGATTCACATAAGTCGTAATACATCATATGGAGCTACTCATGCCCGAAAACTACCGAGTGATGTGGCTCAAAACGACCGGTTGGGTCGTTACATCCTCCCCCACTTAAACATACGTTCGTCCTTGAATGTGCCCAGAGTTGTTCCAAAAGCCATCAAGTCGCTGTATAACGTTACCATGCACATACCCGAGGGTGATCCCACGTCACCCTATCTCATATAGGTCTGATAACACAACATAACTTAACTTTCCTAATTCAGCCTAACCCATAAACCTTAGAACCAAATTTCCACATCCGAAATTGTCTATAAGATCAGAAACTCGCATCTAAACGTTGTATATGTCTGAACCAGTTGCATCAAGCTGTATCCATAACTCAAGATGTAATCACATGATATACCCCAAAACGCAAATACTCATAGCGACAATTTCTAATCACAGTAGCTTGTCAAAATAAGCCAATGCCGGTAATAAACTTCTTATCACCCAAAGCCTCATTCTAAAACCTTCGTACACTGCCAAAGATGTATGAAACACGCAGAACTCATAACCATTCAATAGATCAACTAGTTGTGGAACTCCCTCTCCTTCGATAGGAACAATAGCAATTTCTAAGCCGATCAGCAACAATATCCTTCCAAATATACTGCAAGCAGATCCGGAAGCACCCATTATAGGTCCGATGACCTCATTTAATCTAACATAATCACTGTAGCGACATGCCACATCCATACAATCTAAATCCACAACCTGTGCATTCCGTGCACTAATAAGCAACATTCCAAATGTACTCAAACATGGAAAATGACATCAAACAAGAGAACCTTCCCGCAAGCTCAACGGGTATCACCACAACGCAATGCTAAGAACTCATCACACACCCAGACCCCAAACACACAAATCTAACATAAAGGATCATACCTCTACATGACTCCGCTACAATGCATGACCCCATCCAAACGCTGGTCCATATTATATACCTCAAGCCACCCTGCTCAAAGTCCATAACCACTCCAAATTCGACATCAAGTACACAAAGTGCATTACCCAAACCACGAAGAGCAATTAGCATAATGCCACCATACAAAAAGAACATAGCCATCGCGCAATCAATCACACAATACCCGAATACTCATCTTGCTCAAATTTCCGCTATAAGCCCAAATAGAACCACACCATGTGTGCATATAACCAACGATTCACAACTCCTCGTAGCGTAGAAGAGAAACTCACAGATAATTTTAAATCACGAATAAGCTCAACAACAACCGAATGGCACATCCCTCAATGATAGCAGTTCAGAGTCAACAAATCCGTCCCGGTGCAGAATACACATCTATATTGCCCTACCAATGAACCCCACATCGACTCTGCTCACCCACTATAGATAAATAACCCTACGAAAGTCCACAATGATTGAATTACAACACACACTAACCTCTGACTAACCTTGCATAGATTTTCACATTCCACAACCACGAAACAATCTACTTACGAGAACTCCCAGTCCCCAAATCCATAGAACATATGAATCACCATATCTGATCTCAACTCCACCGCCTAAATGTCCACACTTCTCCAATTACACGGTCATCCTACGAGGAATACTTCTATAATTCTTTTGTGCCACAAAGCAAAATTTGAATATCAGTAGTCGATTAAACAAAGGAATGCAACAATACCCATGAAGTGTTCATAAAGCAAAACACATTGCCCCTTCTGAAATATATACTGTCATAACGCCATACCAAATAGTAATTCCATTTACCGAGTCATCTGAAACTGCCCATGTTGCCTAAGAATTTATGACCTTCCTTTCAAAACTGAACTGTGACCTTGCACTTGCCAATTTCAATCCCGCACAACACACCTTATATACTCTGCCATTATATGAAAAATACGAGAACTTCATAATCCAAAATCCACTCCGAGCCACAAACAACTACCTACACAATTAGCCAAGAACTCTCCATTTGATACCATCCAGGGGGAAATCACCATACATCACATCCTCCTCGCGGCAGAAGGAAATACACATCTCTAACCGTGGTAGAAACGATCAAGAAATCTCCAAAGCCCACTTGCACTTAACCAAACCGTCAGGACTGACTCCTTGTAACTCAACTAAGCTACGCAAGCCCTCAAAAC